>NW_017670346.1:611904-741153 GCF_001879085.1 Nicotiana attenuata | reverse complement strand
AGGTGACAAGAAAAAATAGAAGAATTAAAATAAACGTAAAAAAAGTAAAAACGTTTAGGGAGAGGGTTTGCGAGGGGGTGGGTGGGAGGGGGTAGATGGTGCAGAAAAGCAAAAGAACATAAAATTAAAAATACAAAAAAAATAAAATTGGGGCAACTAAATAAATTTCTACATAAGTAGCGTTGAGATACTTTTTTGTTTTGGGTGAGTTTCATGGGTTGTATTTGGGTTGCTTAATGGGTCAGAATGGACTATAAAATATAATGAGTTAATTTGGGCTCAACCCAAATTGACCTATGAGCTAAAATGTTTGTAACTCAACTCATTAATTTCTGGACGAGTTGGGCGGATTAGATGGGTTTGGGCTCAAATTGCCACCCCTATTGAACATGTTTTATCAAATACGAGCATCTTGTCGACATGTCTATGCCATTTTCATATGGTTGAACCAAAATGCATCTCATTTTTTTTTCTTTTCCAATTTTGGTTATAGCTTCACTGTCGCACCGTACAAGACATGAATCTTATGTACCCGAAATGGTCACAAACATTTTGGACATCCAGAGTCATTATTCTATTGTTCTTTAACAATTTGAGCATAATTCATTGTACTATGATTGTACATCTACGAATCTGACTCGTTGCTGCTTGATACAAACATAAAGGAAATTTATTCCATGAGAATTATAGTTTTATGAATTCCAGGATATAAATTGTGAAATAACAGTGCCACCAAAACTTAAAAGGTAAGATTTATTAAGTGGAAGTTAGACTCATGACTATGTTATATGGAACAAAGTGTTAGTCTGTCAAAAGCTCTCATAAAGTAGCAGAGATAAGGATGATGGATGTGTAGGCATACCAGCAGAGATAAGATTCGGAGAAGTTATTCGTGACAAGGTGAGAGGCTCTCGTGAATGACACGATGCGAGAAGCGAGACTGCGATGGTTCGTGCATGTGAATAGGAGGACGCAGATGCCCCGTTAAGGAGGTGTGAGAGGTTGGCCTTGATGGGTTTAAAGAGAGGTAGAGGTAAGCACAAAAAGTATTAGGGAGAGGTGATTAGGCAAGATATGGCGCAGCTTCAACTTACCAATACATGACCTGTCACGACCCCAAAATCGACCCGGTTGTGATGGCGCCTATCATGAAACTAGGCCAGCCGACAGAATCCCAAAATCAAACCAATATTTCATAAAAAGACGTTTTAAGCTATTAATTAATAAAATTCCATAACATCAGTCTAAATAACAAGTGCGAAAAATAACATAAGCCCGACATCGGGGTGTCACAAGTCACGAGCATCTACTAAGGATTGCCGGAATACAACTAAGACTATCACAATCTGGAAAATACTAATATAGTCTAAGGAAGATAAGAGGGAGAAGAGCAAGGCTGCGATCGCCATGCAGCTACCTTGCCGACTCCGGATATCCACGACGGATGAAGGATCAGCGCTCGCTATCATGACCCGCAACTCCTAGATCTGCACACAAGGTGGAGGGAGTAATGTGAATACGCCAACTCAATAAGTAATAAAAGTAAATAAAGACTGAGCAGTAAGAAACACATAATTCCACGTCATAGCACCACAGAAAGTACAGTATGTTTTCAAAACAGTAGATAAATCAAATCATCTAGTTAAAATTCTAGTTTCAGTAAAAATCCTTCGAAAATGTCTTTTTAACAGTTTCAACAGAGGTCCAGAAGTTTAGAATAAAATGACAAAAATCATAAATGACCCCTCGGGCAAAACATGTATCCTAAACTACCCCTCGGGCATAACATCTCTCGTAATAAGTCCCTCGGGCAACATCATATCACTCACTCAGGGTACCCGCGCTCACAGCGGGTGTATAGACTCCGGAGGGGCTCCTACAGCCCAAGCGCTGTAACAAGCCATCTCGTGGCATAATAAATCAAGCCCTCGGCCTCTCATATATCACAAGACAGTACAGCATGCTGCGGCGTGCAGCCCGAGCCCATGATATCCTCACAATATGGACCCTCTGCCTTACTCGGTCAGAAACCTCTCAAGCCACTCGGGCTAACAATAAAACGGGGTGCTCAGCCCAAAATATCATTTTATACATCAAAATGGAGTAAATAAGGCTGAGTTATGAAATCAGTAAAATATAGCATGACTGAGTACAGATATTAAATCAAAACAATGGCGAATAGTAGTAAAAAGCCCCTAAGGGTCCAAACAGCTTGGCACGAGGCCCAAATATAGCATTCTGCCCACTACATAGTAATACTTTCTAAAATACATAAGTATCATATAGTTTCCAGTCAAATACGCAACTTAATATTTACTACGGGACGGACCAAGTCACGATCCTCAATGGTGCACGCCCTCACGCTCGTCATCTAGCGTGTGCGTCACCTCAAAGTAGTGACCCTCAGGAAGATTTACAGTCATTACTTACCTCAAACCGGACAACACTCTAACCCGCGATGCCCTTGGCTCTTGACTCGGCCTCCAAATGCTCCGAATCTAACCAAAATCAGTATATTATCATCAATATACGCTAAAGGAATGAATTCCACACGAAAATAATCAAATTAGACCAAAAATCCCGAATTGGACTCAAATCCGGCCCACGTCTCGAAATCCAACAAAAATTACAAAACTAGAAATTTCTTTCACTCCCGAGTCTATACATATCAAAACCATCAAAATCAGACCTCAAATGGCCCCTCAAATCCCCAATCAAAGCTATCCAAAACTCAAGCCCTAATCCTTCAACTTCACCCCAAATTCCCCACTAATTTCATGATTAGGTAGTGGAAAAATCATCACAAACACAAAATACAAGGCCCAAGTAGCTTACCTCACTGAAATCCCTCGATTCCCTCTTGAAATCACTGCTTGGAGCTCCAAATTCGTCCAAAAATGGTGGAAGAATGACTATAATTCGCGAAGGGGAACTTATATACTTTTCTGCCCAGCACTTCCGCTTCTGCGGTTCATAAGTCGTTTCTACTACGCCGCTTCTACGGTCAAACAAACGCATCTGCGGTTTTCACTTATTCTCCCTTAACCGCATCTACGTCCTCATACCCGCACCTGCGGTCACGCGGGTGCGTTCCTTCTTCTGCACCTGCTACTTCTGGCCTTCTCACCTATGGCTGCATCTGCGGCTGCTCCCTCTCTTCTGCGGACCTCGCACCTGCGGCCCCCACTCCATAGGTGCGGTTATGACAGCTGAAGGAATTCTTCAGCACTTCCTCAAATCCCATCCTTGATCCGTCAACCTCCCGAAATCAACCCGAGGCCCTCGGGACATCAACCAAACATACGAACAAGTCATATCACCATTCAAACTTATTCCAACCTTCGGAACACCCAAAACAACGTCAAAACACCAATTCACCCTCGGATTCAAGCCTAAGGATTTTCAAACTTCCGAAATCCGCAAACGATGCCAAAACCTATCAAACCTCACCCAAATGACCTCAAATTTTGCACACACGTCACAAATGACACAACGGACCTACTCCAATTTCCGGAATTCCATTCCGACCCCGATATCAAGATTTCCACTGCCGACCGGAAAATGCCAAATTTCTAATTTCGCCAATTCAAGCCTAAATCTACCACGGACCTCCAAATTACATTCTGAACACGCTCCTAAGTCCAAAATCACCTAACGAAGCTATCCGAACCATCAGAATTCACATCCGAGACCTTCTACACATAAGTCAACATCCGATTGAATTTTCCAACTTAAGATTCCAAATAAGAGACTAAGTGTCTCATTGCACTCCAAGACCACTCCGAACACAAAACAACCAACACGATATGATGAAATACAGCTAAACAACACATAAAGAAGCAAAAATGGGGGAAACGGGGCTGTAACTCATGAAACGACTGGCCGGGCCGTAACATCCTCCCCCTCTTAAACAAACGTACGTCCTCGAACGAGTCAAGAAACATACCTGAAGCCTCAAACAGGTGTGGATATATGCCCCTCATCTCCCGCTCGGTCTCCGAAGTAGTCTCCTCTACGGGCCGACCTCTCCATTGCACTTTCACTGAAGTTATATCCTTTGACCTCAACCTTCGAACCTGCTGCTCCAAAATATCCACTGGCTCCACATCATAAGTCAAATCACCGTCTAACTAAATCGTGCCGAAATCCAAAACATGAGACGGATCGCCAATATACTTTCGGATCATAGAAACATGAAATACCGGATGCACACTCGACAAGCTAGGTGGCAAAGCAAGCTCTTAAGCCACCTCCCCAATCCTCCGAAGCACCTCAAAAGGCCCAATGAATCGAGGACTCAATTTACCCTTCTTCCCAAATCTCATAACACCCTTCATCGGTGAAACCTTCAGTAGAACCTTCTCCCCAACCATGTAAGACACATCACGGACCTTCCTGTCAGCATAACTCTTTTGTCTCGACTGCGCTGTACGAAGCCGCTCCTGAATCACTTTCACCTTGTCCAAAGCATCCTGTACCAAGTCTGTACCCAAAAGCCTAGCCTCACCTGGCTCAAACCAACCTACTGGAGATCTACATCGTCTCCCATATAAAGCCTCATATGGAGCCATCTGAATACTCGACTGATAACTGTTGTTATATGCAAACTCCGCGAGCGGTAGAAACTGGTCCCATGAACCCCCAAAATCAATGACACAAGCGCGCAACATGTCCTCCAATATCTGAATAGTACGCTCGGAATGTCCGTCCGTCTAAGGGTGAAAAGTTATCCTCAACTCAACTTGAGTACCCAACTCTCGCTGCACGGCTCTCCAAAACTGCAAAGTGAACTGAGTACCTCTGTCTGAAATGATAGAAACTGGGACACTATGAAGGCGAACAATCTCTTGGATATAAATCTCAGCTAACCGCTCTGAAGAATAGGTAGTACACACAGGAATGAAGTGCGCGGACTTGGTCAGCCGATCCACAATCACCCAGATAGCATCGAACTACCTCAAAGTCCGTGGGAGTCCAACTACGAAATCCATGGTGATCCGCTCCCACTTCCACTCCGTAATATCCATCTGCTGAAGCAAGCCACCCGGTCTCTGATGCTCATATTTCACCTGCTGACAGTTGAGACACCGAGCTACAAATCCCACTATATCTTTCTTCATTATTCTCCACCAGTAGTGTTGTCTCAAATCCTTATACATCTTTGCGGCACCCGGATGGATTGAATACCGCGAGCTATAGGGCTTCTCCAGAATCAACTCCCGAAGCCCATCTACATTGGGCACACATATCCGGCCCTACATCCTCAATACCCCATCGTCACCAATAGTCACATATCTGGCATCGTCGTGCTGAACTCTGTCCTTGAGGACAAGCAAATGAGGATCATCATACTGGCGCTCTCTGATGCGATCAAACAAGGAAGACCGAGAAACCACACAAGCTAAGATCCGACTGGCTCCGAAATATCCGACCTCACAAATCGATTGGCCAAGGCCTGAACATCAACTACAAGAGGTCTCTCCCTAACAGGAATATACGCCAAACTGCCCATACTCACCTCCTTCCTACTCAAGGCATCGGCCACTACATTGGCCTTCCCCGGATGGTACAAGATAGTAATATCATAGTCCTTTAGCAGCTCCAACCATCTCCGCTGCCTCAAATTGAGATCCTTCTGCTTGAACAAGTGCTGGAAGCTACGATGATCAGTAAACACCTCATAAGACACGCCATAGAGATAGTGCCTCCAAATCTTCAACGCGTGAACAATGGCATCCAACTCCAAATCGTGAACAAGGTAGTTCTTCTCATGGGGTTTCAACTGACGAGAAGCATAAGCAATCACTCCACCCTCCTGCATCAACACACACCCAATACCAACTCGAGAAGCATCACAATATACCGTATAAGAACCTGAAGCTGATGGACACTGGAGCTGTGGTCAAGGCAGTCTTGAGCTTCTGAAAGCTCGCCTCACACTCATCCGACCACCTGAAAGGAGCACCCTTTTGAGTCAATTTGGTCAAGGGTGATGCTATAGATGAAAATCCCTAAACGAACCGACGGTAATAACCCGCCAACCCAAGAAAGCTGCAAATTTCCGTGGCTGACAACGGTCTGGGCCAACTCTGAACCGCCTCTATCTTCTTCGGATCAACCTGAATACCCTCACTGGACACCACGTGTCCCAAGAAAGCTACTAAACTGAGCCAAAACTCATACTTGGAGAACTTTGCATAAAGTTTTTCCTCCTTCAACCGCAGCAATACAACTCTCAAATGCTCGGCGTCCTCCTGACTATGCAAGTATACCAAAATATCATCAATGAATACAATAACAAACGAGTCGAGATAGGGCCGAAACATGATGTTCATCAAATGCATGAACGTTGCTGATGCATTGGTCAGCCCAAAAGACATCACAAGGAACTCATAATAACCATATCGGGTTCTAAAAGCTATCTTAAGAATATCCCAGTCCCTGATCTTCAATTGGTGATACCCCGACCTGAGATCAACCTTGGAGAACACCCTCGCTCCCTGAAGCTAGTCAAATAAATCATCGGTATGAGGCAAAGGATACTTGTTCTTGATTGTGACTTTGTTCAACTGCTTGTAGTCAATGCACATCCTCATCGTGCCATCATTCTTCTTCACAAATAGAACAGGCGCACCCCAAGGCGACACACTAGGCCGAATAAACCCCTTATTAAGGAGTTCCTGAAGTTGCTCCTTCAACTATGCCGGTTCCATACGATATGGTGGAATAGAACTGGGCTGAGTGCCCAGCACCAAATCAATACCAAAATCAATATCCCTATCCGATGGCATGCCCGGCAGGTCTACAGGAAACACATTTGGAAAATCCCTCACTACCGGAACTGAATCAACGGTAGGAGCCTCTACACTGACATCCCTCACAAAGGCCAAGAAAGAAAGACAACCCTTCCCAACCATCCGATGGGCCTTCAAAAATGAAATCACCCTACTGGGAACAAAATCAGTCAAACCTCGCCACACAATCCATGGCACACCCGGCATGGCCAATGTCACTGTCTTAGCATGACACTCCAAAATAGCACGACACGGAGATAACCAATCCATGCCCAATATCACATCAAAATCCACCATACAAAGCAACAAAAGGTCAACTCGGGTATCCAAACCCCCAATAGTCACCACACAACACTAATATACACAGTCCACAACAATAGTATCACCCACCGGAGTAGATACACGAATAGATGAAACAAGATACTCATGGGGCGAATCCAAATAACGAGCAAAATATGATGACACATATGAAAAAGTGGAGCCAGGGTCAAATAACACAGAGGCATCTCCGTGGCAGACTGAAACAATACCTGTAATCACAGCATCTAAAGCAATAGCATCTGGTCTGGTTGGGAGTGCATAGAAATGGGCCTGACCACCACCTGATCGACCTCCCCTTCTAGGGCCACCCCTAGTTGATAGTCCTCCACCCCTAGCTGACTGGGTGGGTGGTGAAGTAATTGGTGCTGAAGTCGATGGCTCACTCCTCTGCTGAGGCGGACCCCCATGACGACGAGGACACTGCCTCCATATATACACCAACTCTCCACACTCATAACAACCCCCTAGTGCTGGAGACGGGGACTGAAGGGAACCCCTACCACCAGAATGACGAGCAGAAGAACCTGGCATGGAAGAGCCCTGAACCGATGGAGCACGGGACGAACTCTGGGATGGAAGGTCACTAAGTGATGAATGGCCCAGATGAGAACCGTGAGAACCATGGCCCGATGATGCCCCACGATAAACTGGGCGAGCTGACTGAGCATGCCTGAATGGACGACCTCTGTCGTGCTGGAACTGACCCCCATGAGGAGCACCACTGAATCCACCCTGACCACGACGCCTCTTGGCCTCCCTCTCAACCCTCTCCTGACCATAAGGTTTTGCAGCCTCCCGAAGATAAGTACAGACGTCTTCGTACCGATCCGCAGACTCTACTAAACCCGCTCATGACTCGCGAGACCTATGTAACCTAGGCTCTGATACCAGCTTGTCACGACCCCAAAATCCACCCGGTCATGATGGCGTTTATCATGAAACTAGGCTAGCCGATACAATCTCAAATCAAACCAATATTTCATAAAAAGACGTTTTAAGATATTAATTAATAAAATTCCATAACATGAGTCTAAATAACAAGTGCGAAAAACAACATAAGCCCGACATCAGGGTGTCACAAGTCACGAGCATCTACTAAGGACTGTCGGAATACAACTAAGACTATCATAGTCTGGAAAATACTAATATAGTCTAAGGAAGATAAGAGGGAGAGCAAGGCTGCGATCTCCATGCAGCTATCTTGCCGACTCCGGATATCCGCGACAGATGAAGGATCAGCGCTCGCTATCACGACCCGCAGCTCCTGGATCTGCACACAAGGTGCAGGGAGTAATGTGAGTATGCAAACTTAGTAAGTAATAAAAGTAAATAAATATTGAGCAGTAAGAAACACATAAGTCCACGTCATAACACCACAAAAAGTACAGTATGTTTTCAAAATAGTACATAAATCAAATAATCTCGTTAAAATTCCAGTTTCAGTAAATCTTTTGAGAATGTCTTTTTAACAGTTTGAACAGAGCTTCAATGAAGTTTAGAGCAAAATGACAAAAATCATAAATGGCCCCTCGGGCAAAACATGTATCATCAACCGCCCCTCGGGCATAACATCTCTCGTAATCAGCCCCTCGGGCACAACATGAATCAATAATAGCCCCTCGGGCAACATCATATCACTCACTCAGGGTACCCGCGCTCACTGGGGGTGTACAGACTCCGGAGGGGCTCCTACAGCCCAAGCGCTATAACAAGCCATCTCGTGGCATAATAAATCAGGCCCTCGGCCTCTCATATATCACAAGACAATATAACATACTGCGGCGCGCAGCCCGATCCCATGATATCCTCACAACACAGGCCTCGACCTTACTCAGTCAGAAACCTCTCAAGCCATTCGGGCTAACAGTAAAATAAGGTGCTCAGCCCGAAATATCATTTTATACATCAAAACAGAGTAAATAAGACTGAGTTATGAAATTAGTAAAATATAGCATGACTGTGTACAGATATTAAATCAAAACAGTGAGGAATCGTAGTAAAAAGCCCCTAAGGGTCCAAACAGCTTGGCACGAGGCCCAAATATGGCATTCAGCCCACAACATAGTAATACTTTCTAAAATACATAAGTATCAAATAGTTTCTAGTCAAATACGCAACTTAATAGTTGATACGGGACGGACCAAGTCACGATCCCCAACGGTGCACGCCCTCACGCTCGTCATCTAACGTGTGCGTCACCTCAAATTAGTGAAAAGATGTGTAATCTGGGGTTTCATACCCTCAGGACAAGATTTACAGTTATTACTTACCTCAAACCGGACAACACTCTAACCCATTATGCTTGCCTCTCGACTCGGCCTCCAAATGCTCCGAATCTAACCAAAATCAATATATTATCATCAATATACGCTAAAGGAATGAATTCCACACGAAAATAATCAAATTAGACCAAAAATCCCGAATTGGACTCAAATCTGGCCCCTAGGCCCACGTCTTGAAATCCAACAAAAATTACAAAACTAGAAACTCCTTTCACTCCCGAGTCTATACATATCAACACAATCAAAATCGGACCTCAAATGGCCCCTCAAATCCCAAATCAAAGCTCTCCAAAACTCAAGCCCTAATCCTTCAACTTCACCCCAAATTACCCACTAATTTCATGATTAGGTAGTAGAAAAATCATCACAAACACAAAATACAAGGACCAAGTAGCTTACCTCACTGAAATCCCTCAATTCCCTCTTGAAATCACTACTTGGAGCTCCAAAATCGTCCAAAAATGGTGGAAGAATGACTGAAATTCACGAAGGGGAACTTATGTACTTTTCTGCACAGCATTTCCGCTTCTGCGGTTCATAAGTCGCTTCTGCGATGCCGCTTCCACGGTCAAACCAACCGCATCTGCGGTTTTCACTTATTCTCCCTTAACCGCATCTGCGTCCTCATACCCGCACCTGCGGTCACACAAGTGCATTCCTTCTTCCGCACCTGCGGCTCCTGGCCTTCTCACCTATGGCCGCATATGCAGGTGCTCCCTCGCTTCTGCGGAACTCGCACCTGCGGTCCACACTCCGCAGGTGCGGTTATGCCAGCTGAAGGAATTCTTCAGCACTTCCTCAAATCCCAACCTTCATCCGTCAACCTCCTGAAATCAACCCGAGGCCCTCGGGACCTCAACCAAACATACGAACAAGTCACATATCATCATTCAAACTTATTCCTACCTTTGAAACACCCAAAACAACGCCAAAACACCAATTCATCCTCGGATTCAAGCCTAAGGATTTCCAAACTTCCGAATTCCACAAACGATGCCAAAACCTATCAAACCTCACCCGAATGACCTGAAATTTTGCACACACGTCTTAAATGACACAACGGACCTACTCCAATTTTCGTAATTCCATTCCGACCCCGATATCAAGATTTCCACTGCCGACCAGAAAACACCAAATTTTCAATTTTGCCAATACAAACCTAAATCTACCACGGACCTCTAAATTACATTCCGAATACGCTCCTAAGTCCAAAATCACCTAACAAAGCTATCCGTACCATCAGAATTCACATCCGAGACGTTCTACACATAAGTCAATATTCAGTTAACTTTTCCAACTTAAGCTTCCTAATAAGAGACTAAGTGTCTCATTCCACTCCAAGACCACTCTGAACTCAAAACAACCAACACGATACGATGAAATATAGCTAAACAACACATAAAGAAGCAAAAATGGGGGAAACGGGGCTGTAACTCATGAAACGACCGACCGCAATATTACATTACCCTTGATAGGAGAGTGTAGAAGTCGAGAATTAGGGTAAAAGGTTAGTGGGTAGTCGGTGTATTTCTATGTCTTACCTGTTAGAACATGCACGGCGGAAGCAAGCATACAACCAGTCATCATATACATGTAAACTAGACAATGCTATATTACTAGATTAGAAGCACTAACCTCTTGAAATCGTTGCACAAATCCTCCACACAGCAAGAATCCAGGACTGTAGTCTTCTGCTATATGCCTAGTAAAACCTTGGACGGATTAGCTTTGAGTGGGCAAGAACAATTGAAATTAGTCTTCCTTAAGTAGACTAGTTTTTGGCCGAAAATCAGCTCCAAAAACGTGTAGGATTCTGCTTTCAACCAGATGACTTTTCTCCCAAGTCACTTTTTACCCAAGTCAAGTCCAGGTTTTTACTAGGTATAGCAGGGACCACAGAAATAATAAGAGGCTACCAATTATAGCATTAATTTGAAATTAGCATGAATTAACTCTTACTATAATTAGTTGCAGTTTATTCCACTAAAAAACTACAATTGAACTCCTCAATATGATTTTCGAAAATTCAGTAACACTTATTGTAACTCCCCATGTTAAGATCTCAAATACCAGTTAATTAAATTAAATCACTGAAAATTTAATTTAATCTACTAATTAAATCCTTTATAATTCCGCTTAAACTATTTCATGTGACAGATACAAAATCCACCGGCCGAGTTTTCACATGAAACTTATAAGCTTACATAAAGGGGCATCATCAAACTCAAAACCGAGTCATGGATTCTATCAATTAATTATTATTTCACAAATATTATTCGTTATTGTCCAATCTATTAGGCATACACTAACTCTGAATAGAGTCGTACCTTTTGATAAATCAAAATAATAAATAAATTACATTGATCGTAATAATTATATCAAGATTAGGAGTATAAGCTCACTTAATGAATTAGAGAAAATGTTTTATATATATTCAGTACAAAAATATCTTTTCTCTACTTGGTCCGTTCAATATACACTAAGTATACTAGCACAAGAAATCGGAGTAAAACCACTCCCATAATCAAGACAAATTATACTATAATCTTGTGCTACAATCTTCAAGATATTTTGTCCAATAATATCTTTGATTGTGAACATAGTTTATTAATTATGAGAACCGACAATTTAATCTTCTGTGCATGAGCTAAGACTCCATACACTAAATTGTCTACTACATAACTGAAAGGACACACATGTAACAAATGATCTATTTAAAATAGTACTTTATTGAATTGAATAAATTAAATAAATAATTGTTCCATAAAGAATAAAACAAAATACTATGTCTAAACCGCATGGTTAATAGTATATCCCAACAATCTCCCACTTAGACTCATAACCATGCGTCTACTACTCTAATACCAATTCCTTCTACATACTTGTCAAAAATATTCTGTGTCAAGGTCTTTGTAAACGGGTCTGCCAAATTGTCCTCTGACGCAATCTTCAACACTCTTGCATCACCTCTCTGATTATGTCCCGAATTAAGTGATATTTACGCTCAATATGCTTACTCCTTTTATGGCTTCTTGGTTCCTTCGAGTTTGCAACTGCACCACTATTGTCACAATAAAGTACAATCGGTGCTTGAACCGAAGGAACCACATTAAGCTCTTTTAGAAAGTTCCTGAGCCAAACAGCCTCTTTAGCTGCCTCAAATGCAGCCACATATTCGGCTTCCATGGTAGAATCAGCAACACATGATTGCTTGATGCTCCTCCAACTTATGGCTCCACCTCCTAAGGTAAAAACATATCCTGAGGTAGATTTTCTAGAATCTCTATCTGACTGGAAATCTGAATCAGTAAAGGCAATGGGTGCAAGATCACCTGAGTGATACATGAACATATAATATCTAGTTCTTTTCAAGTACTTGATTATATGCTTAAAGGCAGTCCAGTGTTCTCATCCAGGGTTAGACTGAAATCTACTAACCATGCCAACAGCAAAGCAGATATCAGGTCTAGTACATAGCATAGCATACATGAGACTCCCTACATCAGAAGCATAAGGGACCGCCTTCATCTTTTCTATCTCATCAGACAGAGAGTATCTATGTCTAAAAGGGATAAAGCCTTTCTTGGAATCTTGCATGCTAATCCTGGTGAGAATAGTATCAATATAAAGTGCTTCGGATAAGCCTAATGTCCTTCGCTTGCAATCTCCCATAAGCTTGATCCCAAGGATATGTGACGCATGTCCCAAGTCTTTCATATCAAAATGTGAGGACAACCATTCCTTTACTGAATTCAACATGCTCACATTATTTCCAATGAGCAAAATATCATCGATGCGTCAAAACAAGTGTTCCATGCTCTAGAAGCTTGTTTCAATCCATAAAAGGATTTCTTTAATTTACACAACATGTGCTCATTGCCACTTTTTATGAAACCAACTGGTTGTGCCATATAGATGCACTCATCAAGACTTCCATTTAGAAAAGCCGTCTGGACATCCATTTGCCAAATCTCATAATTGAGCAGCAATGGATATGATAATCCTAATGGATTTAAGAATGGCTACTAGCGAAAAGGTCTCCTCATAATCGATCCTTTCTTTTTGAGTAAACCCTTTTGCAACAAGCCTAGCATTCAAAGTTTGCACTTTTACCCACTCCTCTCTTTTTCCTATAGATCCATCTACAACCAATGGATTTGACTCCAGTAGGTGGTTCTACAAGATCCCAGACTTGATTGGAGTACATGGACTCCATTTCAGATTTCATAGCATCAACCCATTTATCAGCATCTATATCTTGTTGTGCTTCGTTGTAATTAATAGGTTCTGTATTAGGCTCTTCAGGGATTCTATCATAAGATTCTCCCAAGAGCGCAAACCGGAGAGGTTTTCTAAGAATTATCCCACTACGACTAGTCACTGCAGGTGCAGGCTGATTTTGTTGTTGAATCATAACACCATTTTCTGGAAGTGAAGCCTCAATGTTATCCTCCACGCCTTGCGGTGCTGGGATATCATTAACTTCTTCCTGGAGTGCAGGCTACAGAACAGTCAAGTTGTTCAACAATCTGAGGTTGCTCAACAATCTGATGTTGCTCAACATTACTCCCACTACTTTGGGGTAGTGAGATGTCAGGCAAATGCTCTTGTGCATTCTGCTGCCTATTGACATTTCTCCCACTATGATAATGCAGTGGTATGTCAATACTGGCTTCCGGGATACGTTCTAGAGATGAGTCTTTAGTTACTACATTATTTAATTCCTGTAAAATTAGTTTACTTCTAGGAATATGGTTCGTTAAATAGTCCTCTTCTAAAAATCTTGCATTTGTCGTAACAATTACCTTCTTTTCTTTGGGACAATAAAACAAACCGCCTTTAGTTCCTTTTGGATATCCGATAAAAATGCATACTTCTGTCCTTGATTCCAATTATCCGCTTTCCCTTTCAGCACATGTGCTGGACAACCCCAAACCTGAATGTGTCGTAAACTTGGCTTGCGCCTAGTCCACAATTCTACTAGAGTTGAAGGTACTGACTTTGAAGGAACCAAATTTAGAATGTAATTTGCTGTTTCTAAAGCATATCCCCAAAAAGGAAAAAGGCAAATCGGAATAACTTAACATTGATTTAACAATTTTCATAAGGGTCCTATTTCTTCTTTCTGGCACACCATTTTGTTGTGGTGTTCCTGGGGCAGATAATTGAGATGTAATTCCACTGTCTGATAAGTATCTAATGAATTCTGCAGAAAGGTATTCACCACCACGATCAGATCGCAATGTTTTGATATATTTATTATGTCGTTTCTCCATTTCCGTCTTAAATTCTTTGAATTTCTCAAAGCATTCAGACTTACGTCGTAACAGATAAATGTATCCATATTTTGAGTAATCATCTGTGAAAGTCACAAAATACTCAAAACTACCTCTTGCTTGTATATTCATAGGGCCACAGAAATCAGAGTGAATTAATTCTACCTTATCGCTGGCTTTATTTCCTTTTGAGGGAAAATGTCTCTTGGCCATTTTACCTTCTAAACAGGATTCGCATGTTGGCAGTGACTCCACTTTCAATGAACTCAAAGGTCCATCAGAGACCAATCCCGAAATCCTATTTAGATTTATATGACCTAGACGTAAGTGCCACAAATAAGTTTGACTCAATTCGGAAATACGTTTTCTTTTATGTCGCAGATTAATGTTATTTAATTCTTTTGGTTGTTGTAGCACATGAGGAGATATATCAAGAATAAAAAGGTCATGTACTCTAGCAGCAGTGTAGATAAAATGTTTATTAAACTTAATAACAGCAGAGTTATTAGCAAAATAAACATTATAACCAGCATCAATATTTTCGAAATCGAAATCAAATTCCTTCTAATAGAAGGTACATAGAGAACATCATTCAAAACTAAAACTCTATCACTACTAAACGAAACTCTAATATCTCCTAATGCTAAAGCTAGTGCTTGCTCGCCATTGGCTTGAAAAATACAAACTTCGTTCTCACTTAGCCGTCGCGTTTCCTGAAACCCCTGCAAAGTAGTGCAGATATGATTAGTGGCTCCCGAATCTACACACCAAAACATGGTAGAAACAGCCGCCAAACAAGTTTCAACGACATTTAAATTTGAATTACCTTGCTTATTCAACTTTACCAGATAGGCAGGGCATTGCTTTTTGTGATGCCCAGGTTGCTTGCAATGATAGCACTTTCCTTTGGGTTTTTTCACACAAGTCGCACCTCCGGGTGCCAAAACCTTTTGAGCCTTCTTCTTTTTTGTACCGCCTTTCGACTTAGAAACTGAAGCTTTCTCAACATTGACTGCCACAACTGGAGCTTGTTGTTTGGTAATGGATTCTGCCGCTTGCAGCTCATTCAACAATTTCTCTAGTGACAAATCCATTTTCTTCATATTATAGTTCAAGCGAAATTATTGAAAACTGTGAGGCAGAGTCTGCAGGACCATCTCAACTTAAGACTCCTTATCAATCATAGCTCCAAGGACCTCTAGTTCATTCAGAAGACTCATCATCTTGAGAACATGGTCCCTGACCGATGATCCTTCAGCCATCTTGGTGTTCAAAAGGGCTTTCATGGCTGTCTTCTTAGCCGCACGATTTTGCTCACTGAACATCTCTTTGAGACTTTCGAGCATGTCATAAGTAGACCACATAGACTGATGCTGATGTTGCAAAACATTCGCCATAGAGGCAAGAATGTAACATCGCGCCATCTCATCAGCCTTAACCCATTTGTCATAGGCCTTAACCTGATCACCAGTGGCATTTTCAGGTTTTTCTAGGCACTCCTCAGTGATTACAAATTTGTAACCTTCAGCAGCTAGGACAATATCAAGGTTCCTTTTCCAGTCAACATAATTCGGTCCTTCTAACTTGTTTTGGTTCAAAATTGAGGTAAGTGGGTTGAATGAAGACATGGTTAATCTGAGAGATATTCACATTAAATAGATCATTAGTTATGTATTTAGAATAATTGAATTCAAAATAGCACATTACACATATAACCATGCTCATTGAACAGTTAGATTCGTTAGGGAAACTTAACTATTCATGCAAAATATATGAGTGATGTAAGATATTTACCCCATAAATTTAAACACGACCAACTCATATGGAGAGTATACTGTTAATTTAAGATAGGTAAATATCACTTTTATACTAGTTTCATTGAATCAACATGTAACTCAGTTGGAGAGTTAATACAAGTAATCAAATAACTAGAGGCAAATCTACAGTAATCATCTATAAGGAATTTATCCGATGTGGAAAAAGACCTATGTCAACATATAAATTTATTATATTACTGTAAAACATGATTGGAAACAATGGTATTTGAGCCCTACCATCACAGATTTTTTTAAGAAAATTCTATTAAATTTTTTTTATAGAAAATAGAAAAATGGCCAAAAACCCATCTAAACGACCCCGAATGCCCAAAAAACGATGTACGTCATGAGCAAAGCTGATGTGTATTGCTCACTGGGCCGTTTCCGATGAACCTACCAAATTTGAGGTCAATCGGAGTTCGACAGAATTTCAGAATTCTAAAATCATGACCTATTTGTAAAATTCTGTTTTTGGCGTTTTTATGGATTTTTTATTATTTTGACTGGGTCAAATCACATAATATACTGATGTATGTCAAAAATAATTTCAGAACTCAAAATAATAATTTTTATTATTATTTAATAAAAACGTGTTCAAACAAAATTGTAAAAAAAACAGTATGTTTTTCACCGTTCGAAAACGCCACTGTTCATAATTTCGTATATTAATCCGAAATTCCAGAACTAATAATATACAAAACAGTCACATTTTTATTAATATAACACTGTGATTATGGACAAAAAAAATGCAACTAAAATAGATTAATAGTATTAATCCACTATTTATGCATATATGTATTAATCCATAATTACAGATTTAATAGTATAGTGAAAAAACAATCACGTTTTTATTAAAACCAACACTGTTATCCATCAAAAAACGTAATTAAACAGATTGTCATTACAATTAACACCACTGTTTATGCATATGTATGTTAATTCATAATTTCAGAATTAAAATACTAATAAATACAATCACATTTTTGACATAGAATAACAACACGTTTTAATATTACTCTATTCCTGGTGTATTACATTATCTAGTTAGATGTAAGACGGCGTCTGATACCAATTGTTAGAACATGTGCAGCGTAAGCAAGCATACAACCAGGCATCATATACATGTAAACTAGACAATGCTATAATTACTAGAATAGAAGCACTAACCTCTTAAAATCGTTGCACAAATCCTCCACACAGCAAGAATCCAGGGTTGCAGTCTCTGCTATATGCCTAGTAAAACCTTGGACGGATTTGCTTTGAGTGGGCAAGAACAATACAACTCTAAAAGTGAGTTATTGGGTGAAACTAGTCTTCCTAAATTAGACTAGTTTTTGGTCGAAAATCAGCTCCAAAAACGTGTAGGATTCTGCTTTCACAAGTAGAATCTTACTCCAACTCTACCAGATGACTTTTCTCCCAAGTCACTTTTTACCCAAGTCAAGTTCAGGTTTTTACTAGGTATAGCAGGGACCACAGAAATAATAAGAGGCTACCAATTATAGCATTAATTCGAAATTATCATGAACTAACTCTTACTATAATTAATTGCAATTTATCCACTAAAAAACTGCAATTGAATTCCTCAATATGATTTTCGAAAATTCAGTAACAATTATTTTAACTCCCCATGTTAAGATCTCAAATACCAGCTAATTAAATTAAATCACTGAAAATTTAATTTAATCAACTAATTAAATCCTTTACAATTCCGCTTAAACTATTTCATGTGACGGATACAAAATCCACCGGCCGGGTTTCCACATGAAAACTTATAAGCTTACATAAAGGGGTATCATCAAACTCAAAACCGAGCCATGGATTCTATCAACTAATTATTATTTCACAAATGTAATTCGTTATTGTCCAATGTAGTAGGCATACACTAACTCTGAATAGAGTCGTACCTTTTGATAAATCAAAACAATAAACAAATTACATTGATCATAATAATTATATCAAGATTAGGAGTATAAGCTCATTTAATGAATTAGAGAAAATATTTTATATATATTCAGTACAAAAACATCTTTTCTCTACTTGGTCCGTTCAATATACACTAAGTATACTAGCACAAGAAGTCGGAGTAAAACCACTCACATAATCAAGACAAATTATACTATAATCCTGTGCTACAATCATCAAGATATTTTGTCCAATAATATCTTTGATTGTGAACATAGTTTATTAATTATGAGAACCGACAATTTAATCTTCTGTGCATGAGCGAAGACTCCATACACTAAATTGTCTATTACATAACTAAAAGGACACAAATGTAACAAATGATCTATTTAAAATAGTACATAATTAAATTGAATAAATTAAAAAAATAATTGCTCCATAAAGAATAAAATAAAATACTATGTCTAAACCGCATCGTTAATAGTATATCTCAACAGTACCATTAGGTAGTAGTACAACTTTGGTACTCTTTTATTCTTAGATTTCTTTTATTACCTATTATGTTTTTCGCTTCAGTTATTTTCTTATTTTGTATTTGTTACTCTTGTTGATTTTGTCTCCTTTTTTCATGTTTCCTTGAATCGAAATCTTTCTATTTTCACAAGGTAGCGAGCAATAAGGTGTGCATACACACTATCCTTTCCAGATCCGGATTACACTGGATTTGTTGTTGTTGTAAATTGTGGAATAATACGGTTGATTTTGTTTGTTCAATTCGTTACTTATTGTGGAGTTAGATTGCGATAATTAAACCAAGTAATGCTTTTTACTGTATCATTTTATCAATCATACAAAAGAGATTCGATTCTTCTGAGCAAATCTTCACGGTTTTCACAGCTATCAACTTGAATGAAATTGAAAGAAGGCAAGAAAGGGAGAGCTGAAAATGGTAAGATTTGGACTGCTGCTTTTTTTATTTGAGTCGTCATGCAAAGTCATTAAAAATAACCACTATTTTATGCAGAGATAAAGTTTGGAAAAAAAATATCCTAGCTGACACACGGAAAGTTCCGGCATAATATTATAGATTATGGACCTCCTGCGTATAAACTTCCAGCATACTATATTGGAACTCCAACACATTATGAAATTCCAGCATATTATGCTGGAATCTCATAAGTAATAAATTTGAATTCCAGCATATTATGAAATCAGTGTTTGGCCATAAAATTTTTAATTTTCACTTGAAGATGAATTTTGGAATTTCTCGAAAATTTGAAAAACTCCAAAAAATTATTTTTCAAAATTTTCACTCAGATCACCCAAAGTTATATTCATGTACAAACACAACTCTAATTTTCAAATACTATTTTCATTTGAATTTATTTTCACTTTCTTTTGAAATTTTACAATTCTTATGTCCAAACGCGCACTTAGTCTTTTGGATAGAAAAGTAGCTGATGTTTTTTTCATTATTATACAGGTAACAGGTTGTCTAAATATTTATCGACCAGTATCCATTTACAGCTTTTGGTATTCTGTGCCTCAAATGTTAATTGAATATCCCGAGGGTATACAAAGTAAATCCCTATTGAATATTTTGACAATAAACTAAAATAATTGAACATGTTTTATCAAATACGGGCATCCTGTCGACATGTCTATACCTTTTTCATGTGGTTGAACCAAAGGCATCTCATATGTTTCATTTTTCAGTTTTGGTTATAGCTTCAGGGTACATTAAACAAGACATGAATTTTTAATACAAGGTGGGATTAGTATTATTCTTTTGACAATTTGAGCATAATTCACTGTACTATGATAGTACATCTACACGATTCTGAATCGTTGCTGTTTTATACAGTACCTTATTCCATTGTCAGTACATGTCATTGCAGATTATATTTGCTAATTATTTAGCACGAGAATTATTAGTTCTATGGATTCCAGGATATAAACTATGGAATACTAGCTGAAGGTAAGAGTTTATTGTTCAATTTGTTAATTTATTGTGCAATTAGATTACGATGTTAAACCAGGTAATGCTTTTTACTGTATTGATATTATCAATCATACGACTTCCAGTAAAAGTTGAAAACCAGTTCCCCTGCAACCTAATTCATTACCTCTCTCTTGAAGTGACGGAGCCAAAAATTTATATGACGAGATTTTAAAAAGTACTTGAATATTTTAGTCCCGACAAATTTGTGAGCTAACATAATTCGTTAATTCCCTTATTCACTTATTTCAATTGAATTTAACAGTTTATATTTAATTTAAAAATTATTATAGTATAATTCCTAACCTTGTTATTGTTCCTTCCATTTCTTACAACCCCACATATGCCAAAAAAAAAAAAAAAAAGGAAAACAAATGAGATCGCCGAACATGGGAAGCAACCAGATGAGGTTGGAGGTCTGAATCTTAATCATTTAGATCTCAGACATTAAGTGCGTTTGTTTTTAAAGTGTGAATCTTAATTATTCAGATCTTAATCATTAAGTATGTTTGTTTTTTTTTTTTTTACTTCACAGGGTCTTAATAGATATGTAATTAAGATCTATAACAGAGACTTAATTTCATTAAGCTGCTATCACATATTCATAATTAACTGCCGCCACCGCCTATCATTTTCAACTACCACCATGCCACCGCCGCCACCACCGCCGCCGCCATCCTCAATCATAGCCGCCACTTTTATCGACCATCATCACCCACTATCCCCATCACTCCGACCACCACCATTCTCCCCCACAATCAACACTCATCCGCCTCAACTACCACAACTGACCACCCCATCACCATCAACAACCACAGCCGACACTGCGCATCATTATAACCTACCACCACCCACCCACCACCTTCCTCAGTCACAACTACTACCACCACCTGTCATTATTAACTATCACTAACCACCACCACCATCCTCAATCATAAACGCCACCACTACCAATCACTACTAGCTACTAGCATGAACCGCCATCATCAACCAAAACTACCACCAACCACCGCCTCTACTCGGTATTCACTCGTTAGCCATCACCACCAACAACTATCATATTTTAAAAAATTATATATTTTATTGATAGAATATTAGATTAGTTATTTTATTTGAATTTTATGTTTTTTAATTTTCAAATAAAGATAAATTTTATACATTCAGATGTTAAAAATCAAACAGTCTTAATTATTTCTATTCAGATCTTAATACACATCTTATTATATTCAGATGTGTATTCAGATTCAGATATCTTAATCTTAATACACATCTTGATATTCAGATGTGTATTCAGATTCAGATATCTTAATTTTAGAAAAAAACAAATGAAGCCCAACTTGATGATGATGTTGAACAAGCGCTAAGGCAGTAGTACAAGAGGTTTGGGTGTAAAAGATTTTGCTATAGTAATTTTAGTATGCTTCTCTCAGGCCTGCCATTTTTTCCTTATTTAAAAGAGTTTTCTATATAAAAAATTTTGCGTTTTTATTGTTCCTTTTATTCTTGTTGATTATTGTGTCTTGGTGTTCCGTTATTATTATAAAGAATTAACCTAAATAGCCGTTCATTCAACTGCTTAAACTAAATAGCCAGTAAAGGTATAATATATGTATAATTTATGTATTATATGTGTATAATTATATAAAATCAATTTATAATCTATCTATCAAAGTGAGCAGCTTCCCCTGTTCACTATGGCTGAAGTCAGTTTGCAAGACAAAGTCTAGTTTTTACTTTGACTTCCTCTTGTACTTGCCCCCTCTCTGAGACCCTCAAAGGATCCAATTCAGGGCGATCTTCACTTTTTTGATGCCAAAATCTCAGCTTTCCCTTTCATTATTTGTCATCAGATTAATCATCCTGGAGCAAAGGCCCCATCTCGATTAATTCTGACTTGGGTGCGATCGATTCTTAGTCTCCGAGGAGATCTTGGATGTGACTGCTGAGGGCTTCGCCTCTTTCAAATTTTCAATCCTCTAGGTTCTTGGCTTTATTTTTAGTTTTTTTTTTGAAATTCTATATATATGGCTAGAAAAAGTAAACAATAAATATAACCGGCTATCTGCGTAAAAATTCCTATCATGATTGTTATATACCATAAATTACTTTACTATAATATAGAAATGAGAATTGAAGTGCACGAACATGGGTATTATAGGAACTATAATATTGGGTAATTCTATAATTTTGATCTTACTCCACATGTCTTTTTATTAGACACGTGTACTTTTTATTAGCAAACACGTGTACTGCTCCAACACAAATTTCAAAACCTCACTCTCTAATTTCACATTCTACTGCTCAAGTTCAAAGAACTCGAACTAATTGTATTCTTCTTCAATCATCGGCCACCAAATCCATATTATAACGGTTTTAACTTTGCATAATAGCACTCAGATGATTTAATAACAGTAGTTAAAGTATATTATTGTAGGATATTGTATATTATAATAGTATATAATTATAGTATATTATATACTATTATAATATATTGTTGCAATATATTGTACATTATTACAATATACTATTTGTATATTATTGTAGAGTTTTATACTCTTGAAGTATAATATTGTAGAATTGTATAATGTTAAAGTATACTGCAGTTAATTGTATAATATAGCAGTATACTTTTATAGTATATCGTAAACAGTACAGTCGACTAACTATGTTTCTTCTTCATATTAAAGAGCTTCAAGCTCAACAATGGTGGGTCATCAAATATTCGATCTCACTCACCTCAAATCAGCTTCAAATGCAATCAAACTTCAATATAAACTTTCCAAAGGTACTAGACAATATTTTGTAACATGCATTTCGAATCAAAGAACAAAATATTCAAGTTTTAAATTATATTAAAGATCTTCAAGCTTAATAATGATCGGTCATGAAAAATTCAATCCAAAAACTTCAAATCAAATTGAAAAAGAGACCATATAGAATGCTAAAATAATGTAGAATGATGAAGAAAGTTGTAATCCATAAATGAATTTCTATTTAAAAAAATAGATGCAAAAATCTATAAGGTTACATACAAAATGCTTGGGTTGAGCGGGTTTCAAAATGCATGAGAAGAGAAGGGTTGTGGGAGGGAATGGGTAGGCCGGGTAATATTGTTGGGATGGATAAGTATTATTTGCAACGAAGTTTCTGTTAGGCAAAAACGATAATTAAATTGGCAATATTATTCATAATTTTTCCAATATATTTAAATATTTCACTGGAAAGAAGATTGACTTCACTGTTTAATTTAAAGGAATGATTTAAGTGACTGATTATACTCTCTAATTAAAATATTGGGTTATACATCCTTTCCCCATATATCCCCTATCAAACATTCAAACTGAGTATACTTTATATCAACTAAGTGAGTGAGAAAGCAAAAAAAAATTCATTCTCTATAAACTTTTCTTTAATAACTCGCCCTTCGAACCAAGAAATTGTGCTCTTCCTTGAAGATAAGAACATTGGAGCTTAGAGACCTTTAAACAAAAACCGACTAGGTCTTAGAATATCAAATCTAACAAAGTCGGCAAGAAAAGGACAATGGTACTAAATCGTTCTTTGACTGGAAGCTAATAACCATAGAATCCATATTCAATGGATAAAGTTGAAGTTAAGTTCTTCCTTTCTCCCGGCCATTTTCATTCTTTATCACTGTTTATTTGCAGATCTTTCACTTCAAAGCCTATAGACCTCCTTTTCACCAAAAGAACTACACTCACTATGTAGATATGTCGACATTCGATCTCCCAATCGCTGCCCTCCCAAAGAAATATAGTGCAAGTGTAGCTTAATTTTCAAGAGAAGAATTTTGTTTGAAAGTTTGCATTTTCATTTATTCGTAGAGGTACTTATTAATCTTTAGTGATTTTGCTGCACGCAAATTTTTCTTTATCTTTCTCCTATATATAAATATATACACACACAGAGGCATATGCAAAAAAATTAGGGGTCGCATTTTCTTTCTTCATATAACTGTTAAGTGTTTATTAAAGTTAATAAGATGTTACCTATTTGTCTGCAATACATTGTCTTGGATCTTATTGTAAAAAAATTTATTTACTAATATGATGATTTGAATACTTTTATTCAAAGTTCTAAAATATTTCTAATGTTAAAATGTAATCTTTTTTTTCATCTTTTAATAAAGATTTCATATTTTTTCTCTTTTTTTCTAAAACTGATTTAGCATATGATGCTAAATTTATAATTTTGTTCGATAGATTAATGGCTTATTTTCGTCAAGCATACCAAATGTAACGACCCGATTGTTCGTTTTGCCTTCTAAAATCCCGTTCCCCTAAATAAAACTTTCCGTACTTGCTTTAACTGATTTATGACTTGCGGGGATAGTTGGTTCGGGTTTTGGAAGAGTTTGGATTGAAATCAGAACACTTAGTTCCTTAAGGTTGCCTTAAAAAGGCCAAGTTTGACTTCGGTCAATATTTTTAGTAAACGGATTCGGACTGGCGTTTTGACGGTTCCGGAGGGTCCATAAGAAAATATGGGACCTGGGCGTATGCCCGGAATCGAATTCCGAGTAGCCCGAGTAATGAATTTTTTGTTAAAATTGTTAAACTGAAATTCTAAGGATTTAAAGAACTTAATAATGTTTGATCATGTTGGTATCGGGCTCGTATGTTGGTTCCGGAGCCCGGTACAGGTCCAATATAATATTTAAGTCTTGTTTGTGAAATTTGGTGAGAAACGGGACTGATTTGACGTGATTCGGACGTTCGATTGTAAAAATAGGAATTTGAGTGTTCTTAAGGATTCCATGCGTTTTGGAGTTGAATTCGTAGTTTTAGATGTTATTTCGGCGATTTGATCGCTCGAGCAAGTTTGTACAAGGATGTTGGACTTGTGTGGGTGTTCGGAGTGGAGCCCCTAGGGCTCGGGTGAGTTCCGGGCATGGGTTGGGGGTGAAAATACCCCAGTTTTTTGGTGTTTCTATGAAATGTTGCAGGTCTCGCAAATGCAAGGAAATGTTCGCAATTGCGAACCTCGCATTTGCGAGGAAACCATCGCATTTGCGATGAAGCCAGGCGGTGGACAGTCGTCGCATTTGCGACAATTTCTTCATAATTGCGAACCCAGCAGTGTCCGCATTTGCGACCCCAGGATCGCATTTGCGATCAAAGCAGGAGGAGGGCCAGTTCGCAATTGCGAAGCTTTCGTTGCAATTGCGACTTCGCATTTGCGAACCTGATGTTGCAAATGCGACATCAGAGGAATGGACACAGCTTTTAAAAACGGGACTTAGGCCATTTATTTCATTTTATCTCTACACTTGGGCGATTTGGGAGCTTTCAAAGAGGGGATTTCAACCTAGCATTGTAAGGTAAGTTATTTCTACTTAATGTGAGTTTAATACTTGGGTTTTGGGTAGATTAACACACAAAAATTAGTAAAAATTCATCGAATTTGAGTAAAACATAGGATTTGATAAAAATAAGATTTAACCATAAAATTTGTTATGGAATGAAGTAGAAATTATATATTATTGATCCTTAGGATATGGGTAATAACATTCTTCAAAAATTTCCGGAATCCGGGCACGTGGGCCCGGGGTCGAATTTTAGGAATCTTGTAATTTGGGTTGAGGAATCACCCTAGGGTTGGGATATGAACCTTTAAGCCTATATTGATTGGTTTCTACGCTATTTGGATACTTTTGGAGTGTTTGGAACCAAATTGAAGGTTTGGGCTTAAGTTTGGACCGGAAAGTACGCTTTGGAGCGAGGTGAGTCTCCATTCTAACCTCGTAAGAGGGAGCTGTCCCTATAGGTGAGCTAATTAATCATATGTTGCTAATTGTAGGGGCTACGTACGCACGAGGTGACGAGAGTCCGTGCGTAGCTACTATTATGTTAAATGTCCGGGTAGTTTAGGACCCGTATCATGCCATATTTGCAAATGTATATATCCTTTCATGCTAATGAGATCACTTAGGACCTGTTAAGGGTTGGAAATAAAGGTATGAGAACGCATGCACACACTTGGTAACTTGTGTGAATTTATTTGACTATGATTGTGCCTTATGTGCCCTTTTGATGATGATTAATATTTGTGGATCGGGCCGATCGCCTCGGTAGTAATAGATGAATCTATGGTTCGCGCCATTCGACCATCTGGCAGTGCACATTTCCTTTAATGTTGGAGCGGGCCGTACGACCTTGGCATAATGTGCGCATGATATTTATGTGAATTCTTATTCATGATTTGCCTTGTTGCATGCCCTAAAATATAAATGGCTAACTGTGATATTATCTAGGAAATGACCTATCCCTTCTTGCTATGAATTGTCATTTATTTGTGATATCCATGCTTAGTATAACACTTCTTTTTATATATATTGATTGACCCTAGTAAGTGTCTAGTCGACCTCTCGTCTCTACTTCTTTGAGATTAGACGGGATACTTACTGGGTACATATTGTTTATGTACTCATACTACGCTTCTGTACATCTGGTTACCAGTCTGGTGCGCATTCTTGATCGTAGTCCGAGATTCCACGGTGAGCTGCTCCTTTCCTATGCCCTTCAGCAGCGTGTTGGAGTCTCTCTGTACTTTTGGCTGTCTATTCTAGTTCAGACAGTAGGTAGTTTTATTCTTTTGTGTATTCTACTAGATGCCCACATACTTGTGACACCAGGTCTTGGCACATACATTAGTAGACTATTCTTTTGGGATTGTATAATTATTAATTTACGTTGCAAATTTTCACCTGTTTCAAATTCAAATTAAGAAAATTGTTGTGACTGTTTTAGCAAAGTAAAATTTGAACTCACTAGTACTTCCGCGTTGGCTTGTCCGACAACGGTGTTGGGCGCCATCACGACCTGTAGTGAAATTGGATCGTGACAACATGGTATCAGAGCACTAGGTTCACGTAGGTCTCACAAGTCATGGGCAAACCTAGTAAAGTCTAAGCTTGCTTTACCTCCCAGATTATCGGGAGTCCATCTAGTTTTTCATGTGTCTATGCTTTGGAGGTACCACGCCGATTGGTCTCATGTGTTAGACTTCAGCACTATTCATCTAGACGAGAGATTGAGCTACGAGGAGGAGCCAGTTGCCATTATTGATAGGCAGGAGCGCCAGTTGAGATCCAAGAGGGTTTCTGTAGTAAAGGTCTAGTGGAGGGGCCAACCAGTCGAGGAGGCGACCTGGGAGTCCGAGGAGGGCATGCGGAGCAGATATCCCCATCTTTTCCCTAGCTCAGGTACTTTTCTTCCGTTCGAGGACGAACGTTTGTTTAAGAACATACCAAATGTAACGACCCGACTGGTCGTTTTGCCTTCTAGAACCCCGTTCCCCTAAATAAGACTTTCCGTACTTGCTTTAACTGATTTATGACTTACGGGGATAGTTGGTTCGGGATTTGGAAGAGTTTGGGTTGAAATCGAAATACTTAGTTGTTGATACCCAATTTTTCCCCATGTATTTTATATACTCAAAATATTCTCAAAATAGTATGTGTATGCCTCAATTTAACCCCTAATTCCACCCCTAATCAAACGACCCAATTTCAAATTCCAACCCAAACCCACAACCTATTTTCAGGCCCGCCCGGTTCCTCTTTTAATCTTGGTTGTTGATCATTTTGATCAACGGCCATGATCCGTTCTTTCCTTTTTAATTTCCATACCCCCCTAACCCTAATCTATTCAATCAGATACGCCGCCTTTGAACTCTCATCTCTCAAACTCTCTCTAGCCCTCCCCGGAACCCTAGCTTGCCCTACCTTGTTCCACCATGATTACCGGCGTCCATGGCTTCTCAGACCATGGACAACCTATACCCACCTCCTATGGCTCCTGCATGCCTGTTGTTCGAAGGATCGAGGCCAGACCTCGAGGGTTTTCACTCAGGCCTTCACTGATTCGAAGCTCCGGCCATCTCCGGCCTTGCTTCAGTGGCTCTTGGTCTTTTGAGCCTGTTTATGACATTATCCGGCTTAGATCGAGTATTTTCGAAGCCTTTCTCATTTCTAGGGTTCATCTGGAACCCTAAATATCGAGGTTCTCTCCGATTATTTAAGATCTGTTACATGTTTGCACTGTCGCTTAAGTGCTTAAACGTTTTCTCCGATTTTCTTTCAAAAAGCACTTCTTTTCGATTAGGGTTTCTGGAAAGTTCTTAAAATGTTTTTGACTCTTCTCCTTCTCCTTTTCTTGGTGAGAATCAACCCCTGCTATGTTCTTATTTGCTCTTTTCTGATTCGCATGCCTTTTCGTGTGTTCTTATATTTGCTGTATTATGAAGTTTTTCTGGTATGCTCTGACATGCCTATTTCATGTGCTTCTCTACTGTGTTTTCCTACTGAGTTTTAGTCCTTTGGGTGCCTTTACCGGACTTTGCTTGGATTCTCTTTAGATGTGTTTTATCGAATGTTTCTTTAAGTTTACATTACCTGAACGCATTTAATTTTCAAGCTTTCTTGAAACTTGTTTCCTGTACTGGTTCCTATGTTCTTTGCTATTGTGCTTGTATGCTTCTCATGAGACTCTGAAAAAGTCTCTGAGCCTATCTCAATGGTTTGCCTCTTCATCTCTGTGTCGAATTCAAATTTAAAAAAACCCTAAGATTTGGGAGTTTTCTTTGGCTAATTTGGTTTTATGTTTGGACAAGGATTCTACTTTGAAACCTTGAACTCTCAGACTCACTTCGAGTTTATGAATTGAATTTGAACCTTTTTCTGCATTTGTGATTTTGAAACCCTCTTGCTTGACATGCCTATGTGTTTTATACGAGAACTTCTCCTTCAAATGTTTTGCCAACTGTTAATTGATTTTGAATCCCTTTAATGTTTTTTATTTGATTGTTACTGATTTTTCCTAAATTAAAACTTTCCTTTACCTCTTTTCTGACTCGAGCAAAGCTTTCAATGGGATTCTTTACTGGTTATTTTACTGATTCCTTTTCCTTGTTTTACAAACCAAGTACCACTAGACTTTTACCTTAAATGTCTTCTATGTATTTACCCTTATTTGCCTACCATGCACGAGATATTTACTTGATCTCCTTCCTTAAATAACTTCTGCCCATTAACGTTTGAATTTGGACTCCTTAATTAAAGGGAATCTATCGGCTGATTGATTTTAATTGGTACATAGTTCCTTAATTATTACTAAACTATGATCCTTGCCTTATTTGCTACACCTGTTTTCAATTATAAATACCCTGTTCTTTCATTAACACACAGACGATTTTTAAAATCACCACAACTCTCTTCTAAAACTCACACTCTTGCTTCCTGATTGTAATTTGGCTTCCCCAAATCTACTGCTTCTCCCTACTTGTTCTTCTGAACTGGTATGTCCTACTTTTGATTCAAGCATCAAATACAATGTGTTTACTTACAAGCTTCCTTTTTACTGCTTTATAGAGTTCAGCTTTAAGAAAAATAAATACATATGTCTTGCTATCTGTTTGTTGCAATGAATCCCTATGCCCATTCCCTTTATGTGTTTGGGCTGTATTTTAAGACATGACAACATGCAAAGTTGTTGTCATGGATTAAGACTGGGTCCTTTGGATGCTAGCCTCTTTCAATCTCCTATTCCCCTATTCCCTTACGTGTATAGAGTTTAGGTATAGCCTGGCAGCATATGAATTGCTGTCCATGGCTGAACCTGACCTTCAAAAGGTCCTAACTCTCTAATTTTTTGAGCTGACAAGCTGGTCAGGGGTGTGCCAGCAGCCCAGTTGCCAGGCATGACCACCAACCTGCCTTGGCTCCCCCCTTATTCCCTCTCATTGCACTTACACTTACACCTAGTCCTTAAGTCCTGCCCCCCTCTTGTGAACCTTGCTTTGGGAACCTTGAGTTCCCTCCGAACTTGGACACTTGAGGGCTGGCACTTCCACACTGCACTTTAATCTGTTCTGCAATAACATTTGGGATGTAAACACTGCCTAGAACTCTTGAAGTTCTTTGGAACTTTGACACATCCCAAATAAGAGAAAGGCTTCGAAAATCGACCCGGAAGTTGGTTCATCTCATATTGTTAGATATCGAGTCTGAATTAGGTTCCTTGGATGCAGCTTAAATTTCTGATGTAATTTTATTTTTCTGCCTGATTCATTTGGTCTGTAATAATTTGTAATAACTTATGGGGTTTAGTGAAGAAAGGGGAGGGTAACCATGTATGCAAAAGGGGGTAGAAAACCTGCCTATAAGATTTCTATTTTTCAGCATATTCTCACGTAGAAAACCTGTCTATAGGATTTCTATTTTTCAGCATGTTCTCATGTAGAAAACCTGTCTATAGGATTTCTATTTTTCAGCATGTTCTCATATAGATAACATGTCTATAGGATTTCTATTTTTCAGCATGTTCTCATATAGATATCATGTCTATAGGATTTCTAATCTCAGCATGTTCTCATATAGATACCCTGCCTATAGGATTTCTGCATGTAGAAAATATGCCTATAGGTCGTTTCTGATTGTTGCATATCCATTCCTCATTAGGCAAACATGTTTATAGGTCTTAATAACCAAATGCAATCAGATGTCACGTTCGTAATAAAATGCAACACCTAGATATCATGTTGTAGATTTTCTGCATTTTCTTCCATGTCTATAAAAGTGTTTAAAATTAACAACGCTAGAAAACATGCCTATAGGAACTGTCAATCAATTCTGAATTACCTCACTCGTTTTAAGGTAATCTGTCAGTAATAACGCGTTATCAATTGCAGAACTTGTATTATTCTGTTAAAACTGGCAACTCTTCTGTAACCTGTTTACTTCTTTTCTGAAACCAGTAGATATCATGTCTATAAGTTTCACCTAGGCAAGCCTTAGGGTAAAAGCTGTAACTGCATCAGTCTTCAATAATTGCAGCCAAGCGGACCTAATGCGGATTTCTTGTCTAAAAATATGGGTTGAACCAGTTCGCTTAACGTTTAGTTAAATTCAAAACCTAAATCAGTATATGTAAGGCATGCTAAAACTACATTTTCATGATTCTGAGGAGGCTTATGTGAGCCTTTAATTGTTATGTGTACCCCATAACTGTCCTATATGTTTTGTTTGACGCATTAGAATTTTTACCTTTCTAAACTCTTGAAAAAGCCCAAAAATTCCTTCCCTTGATAGGATTAGAAGTCCCAAATGCCTCCGGGACTGATAGGATTGGGACGGGTAATAGCATGCTATAGGTAACGATACCATTTCGCGCTTAATACCTTAACGGGGTGGAAAAGGGTAGATATGGATATGATGACCACGCGATAACACCACGTGTATAAACGGTTACCGGGTGTTGTGTGGGGTGATCCATATTATGTATAAACCTAGGACCCCTTCCCTTATTTGTCCATTTTATTTTTGCCAAACTTCAGCTTTTAACTTGCAACAACTATGTAAAAATTTCTCTTTTACTCTTTTATTCAAGCTTTTAAAACTGCTTCCTCTATCAAAATTCAGTTTCTTTAATTTCCTTAATCCCTTGCAACCATTATGTGAAAATCCTTCTTTGTGTTTGTAATTCTTGCTTGTCTACTTGTTGTTTGCATTTAAAGTCACAATTGTAGCATGGCCGGGAACCACACTAGTGGATCTTGAGGGGTGCCTAACACCTTCCCCTCGAGATAATTTCTAGCCCTTACCCGAACTCTGGTTTTCAAATTCAAAACCCTTAGTGTCCTAATGCACTTAATCATTAGGGGGTGACTCTTCAAATTCAAAAACCCAATTCCCAAACGGGAATAGAGTTGTCTTTCCAAATATCGTAAACCCGATCTCGCTTTAGAGAAAAAGGGGGCGTCGACATTAGTTCCTTAAGGTTGGCTTAAAAAGGCCAAGTTTGACTTCGGTCAACATTTTTAGTAAACGGACCTGGACTGGCATTTTGACGATCCCAGAGGGTCCGTAGGAAAATATGGGACCTGGCGTATGCCCGGAATCGTATTCCGAGGTCCCTAGCCCGAGTAATGAATTTTTTGTTAAAAATTGTTAAACTGAAATTCTAAGGATTTAAAGAACTTAATAATGTTTGATCATGTTGGTATCGGGCGCATATGTTGGTTCCGGAGCCCGGTACAGGTCCAATATAATATTTAAGTCTTGTTTGTGAAATTTGGTGAGAAACGGGACTGATTTGACGTGATTCGGACGTCCGATTGTAAAAATAGGAATTTAAGTGTTCTTAAGGATTTCATGCGTTTTGGAGTTGAATTCCTAGTTTTAGATGTTATTTCGGCGATTTGATCGCTCGAGCAAGTTTATACAAGGTTGTTGGACTTGTGTGAGTGTTCGGAGTGGAGCCCCGAGGGCTCTGGTGAGTTTCGGGCATAGGTTGGGGGTGATAAACACCCCAATTTTCTTGTGTTTCTGTGAAATATTGCAGGTCTCGCAAATGCGAGGAAATGTTCGCAATTGCGAACCTCGCATTCGTGAGGAAACCATCGCATTTGCGATGAAGCCAGGTGGTGGACAGTAGTCGCATTTGCGACAATTTCTTCGCAATTGCGAACCCAGCAGGGTCCGCATTTGCGACCCCAGGATCGCATTTGCGATCAAAGCAAGAGGAGGGCCAGTTCGGAATTGCGAAGCTTTTGTCGCAATTGCGACTTCGCATTTGCGAACCTGATATAGCAAATGCGACATCAGAGGCCTGGACACAGCTTTCAAAAACGGGACTTAGGCCATTTATTTTATTTTATCTCTACACTTGGGCGATTTGGGAGCTTTCAAAGAGGGGATTTCAACCTAGCATTGTTAGGTAAGTTATTTCTACTTAATGTGAGTTTAATACTTGGGTTTTGGGTAGATTAACACACAAAAATTAGTAAAAATTCATGGGATTTGAGTAAAACCTAGTGTTTTGATAAAAACAAGATTCAACCATGAAATTTGTTATGGAATGAAGTAGAAATTATATATTATTAATCTTAGGAGATGAGTAACAACTTTCTTCAAAAATTTCCGGAATCCTGGCACGTGGGCCCGGGGTCGAATTTTAGGAATCTTGTAATTTGGGTTGAGGAATCACCCTAGGGGTTGGGATATGAACCTTTAAGCCTATATTGATTGGTTTCTAAGCTATTTGGATAGTTTTGGAGTGTTTGGCACCAAATTGAAGGTTTGGGCTTAAGCTTGGACCGGAAAGTACGCTTTGGAGCGAGGTGGGTCTCATTTCTAACCTCGTAAGAGGTAATTGTCCCCATAGGTGAGCTAATTAATCATGTGTTGCTAATTGTGGGGGCTACGTACGGACGAGGTGACGAGAGTCTGTGCGTAGCTACTATTATGTTAATTGTCCGGGTAGTTTAGGGCCCGTATCAAGCTATATTTGCAAATGTCTATATCCTTTCATGCTAATGAGATCACTTAGGACCTGTTAGGGGTTTGAAATAAAGGTATGAGAACGCATGCACACACTTGGTAGCTTGTGTGAATTTATTTGACTATGATTGTGCCTTATTTGCCCTTTTGATGATGATTAATATTTGTGGATCGGGTCGATCTCCTCGGTAGTAATAGATGCATCTATGGTTCGCGCCATTCGACCCTCTGGCAGTGCACATTTCCTTTAATATTGGATCGGGCCGTACGACCTCGGCATAATGTGCGCATGATATTTATGTGAATTCTTATTCATGATTTGCCTTGTTGCATGCCCTAAAATGCAAGTGGCTAACTGTGATATTATCTAGGAAATGACCTATCACTTCTTGCTATGAATTGTCATTTATTTGTGATATCCATGCTTAGTATAATACTTCTTTTTATATATATTGATTGACCCTAGTAAGTGTCCAGTCGACCTCTCGTCTCTACTTCTTCGAGATTAGACAGGATACTTACTGGGTACATATTGTTTATGTACTCATATTACGCTTCTGTACTTAATTATACAGGATCTGAGGCAGGTACATCTGGTTACCAGTCCGGTGCGCATTCTTGATCGTAGTCCGAGATTCCACGGTGAGCTGCTCCTTTCCTATGCCGTTCAGCAGCGTGTTGGAGTCTCTCTGTACTTTTGGCATTCTATTCTAGTTCAGACAGTAGGGTAGATTCATTCTTTTGTGTATTCTACTAGATGCCCACATACTTGTGACACCAGGTATTGGCACATACATTAGTAGACTATTCTTTTGGGATTGTATAATTATTAATTTACGTTGCAAATTTCACCTGTTTCAAATTCAAATTAAGAAAATTGATGTGATTGTTTTAGCAAAGTAAAATTTGAACTCACTAGTACTTCTGCATTGGCTTGCCCGACAACGGTGTTGGGCGCCATCACGACCTGTAGTGAAATTGGGTCGTGACACCAAATAACCACTGAAAATTCCACCAGAAAAAATATCTACCATGGTTAAAGGGGTAAATTAGTCCATGCCATTTTTTGGGTTTTAAGTAGAAAATTTAGAGCCTGTTTGGCCAAGCTTCTGAGAGGCCAAAAGTACTTTTTTCCTTCAAACCTTTTAAAAAAATTTAAGCTGTTTGGCCAATACAGAGAAGTACTTTTGTCAGCAGCAGAAGCAGTTTTTCTGCTTTTGGGAAGAAGCAGAAAATTCTAGCTTCTTCCAAGAAGCAGAAGCAGAAGTGGAAAATTAATTTATTCAAGACAAAACTATCCTCACTATAAATTTATATTTTCCAATTATCCCTTACTAATTTAAGTTTTTTCTTTTCATTGTTATTTCTAATTTTTACCATTCTTTTAAAATTTAAAGATATCATATACATGAATCATATTGTAACTTTCCAAATTCTTTATTGACTTTTCTTATTTTTGATTTGTTCTTTGTGTAATGCCTTGTAACTTTCCAAATTATCTTCTTCTTTTTTGACACTAAAACAAATTATCTACATCCTTCTTTGGATTATCAAATCTTCCTATAAATAATCTAATTTCTTCTGTTATATGCTATTAGTTCTCGAACCTTTAAAACAGTTATCAAATCTTATTTGTGAAAATTACCTACAAATAGGTAATAAATTTACAATTCCATCGTATAATTTATCTATATATTATTAAAAGAAGAAGAAAAAGCATCACACATTAAGCCAAGTGGCNCTTTAAAACAGTTATCAAATCTTATTTGTGAAAATTACCTACAAATAGGTAATAAATTTACAATTCCATCGCACAATATATATATATATATATATATATATATATATATATATATATATATATATATATTACTAAAAGAAGAAGAAAAAGCATCACACATTAAGCCAAGTGGCAGCCTGCCAATAGGCCACTTGGCAATTTAGGAGAAAGTTAGTAAGGTTAGGTAATACTAATTAGTTTCTTTTTTAATTTAATTTTTTTTTAAAAAAAATTATACATTATGTGTTGTTAATAATTAGTTACTCTTTTTGAATTTGAATTTAAACATACTTAACTATTTTTTTACAAAAAAAAACTATTTTTATATATTTAAAATTATTTCTATTTTACGGTCAATGCCATCTTTCAAGTTTGACACTCAAAATCATCTAGTTACAATTACCATGGCTATACATAATTTCATCCGACGATATTCTTCTACCGATAAGGAATTCAATTATTATGCTAATGAAGAGATTATTGCAGAGACTGAGGAAAGAGATTGACCTTCTGATATTCCTTAGAAATGCAAGGTAGGTCTTCTACTGATACGGAGGCATTGTGTGATAGACGTATATAGATGAAATTGTTGAAAAATATTATCATGTGTGAGTGACTTTACTTATTATTTCATGGTAGATTATCAATATACAGTAATTTGTGAAATAGACTTCTAATTAATACTGAATGATGTATTTTGATGATTCAAATCATCATATAAAAATAAGTAATTATACTAGATAATAATATATGCTTTGGTATAACTATATGTGTAAAATTGATTTAAATCTTTAATATGTTTGTTTACTTTATGTTTTATATTTTAATTAAATAAAATAAAAATAATAGTCTGTTACGATAAATATTTGAGTTCATTTTTCTCTTTAAAAGAATTATAAGACCTTAGTAGTATCCTTTTTGGTAATTTGACATTCAAAGGTATTTTTTAAAAAGATTGGCCAAACACAATTTGTTTACCAAATGTTGCAAAATGTACTTCTTAAATAAATTAGCCAAACACAAACTATTTTTTTTCAAAAGTAATTCTGAAAAAAATACTTTTCAAAATAAGCAGATTTTGACAGCTTGGCCAAACACGCTCTTATTCGTTGCAGACTGTAGCAATTAGGTGTCGATGTGCGGTCGGATCAAGGAATTAGCGGTCTTTTTGAGTTTTAGTTGGTGTCATTTTATTCCTTCAAGTTTATTTATTTCACTTGGGTCCAGGACAGCTGTGTTACTACTATATTGACACGTGGTGTTCTAATTAGAGTAGAATATAGAATATTCTTGTTGTTCCCTGTTGTTCTCTATGAATAAAAAGACTCAATCGAATACATTTAATATGAAGGTTACATTTAATCCATCTTTAATACATTTGATCAGATACTAATAAGGACAGTGATGAAAGTTGAAGGTTCTCCCACTAATTTTTGCCCCTTTCAACTAATAAGATATTAGCATCTCTCCATCCATATTTATTTTGAAATACAAAATGATTTAACTGTTACATGTGTTAATTTCTCTTTTTAGTCTGAGCTATATGTTTCAAAGCTCAACTCTTTTTGTGATTCTACTATCTCCCACATTTTTCCAAGCAGTAAATTCAGGGGTGGCAATTTGAGCTCAAACTCATTTAACTCGCTCAATTCATTTAAGGTTGGGCCGGTCATTGACCCGTTTTTTTGTTGAACTCATTCCATCTTGATCCAATCCATCTCAGACCATCTAAAATTGGGCTAATCTTACCCCAACTTGATCCATAAGTAACTTTGCTAAAATATCTTTAAAATAAAAAATTTTTGTTGATATGTTATACATGACACCATAACAAAAGAAAAAAGTCTTATTTGATAATTAAACAGTTCATAAGAAAACAATACACATTAATTATAGAGTTGGGCAGGTTAGGCTGTGACCCAATTTTAGCACATCTTGACCCGACTCATTTCCAAGTAAATTTGGGGGCGTCATTGACCCGCCTATTTATTGACTCAACCCATTTTGATCCGCCAAAAATCAGCCTGCCTCATTTGTTTTTTTTAAGATTAAGACGTCTGAATCCGAATACACATCTGAATATCAAGATGTATATTAAGATTAAGACATTTTAATCTGAATACACATCTGAATATATTAAGATGTGTATTAAGATGTAAATACTAAATAATTAAGACTGTTTGATTTTTAACATCTGAATGTATAAAATTTATCTTTAGTTGAAAATTAATAAACATAAAATTCAAATGAAATACTAACTAATCTAATATTCTATCAATAAAATATATAGTTTTTCAAAATATGATAGTTGGTGGTGGTGATGGCTAACGGGTGAATACCGACCAGAGGCGATGGTTGGTGGTAGTTTTGTTTGATGATGGTGGTTCATGCTAGTAGCTAGTAGTGATTTGTAGTGGTGGCGATTATGATTGAGGATGGTGGTGGTGATAGTTAATATGGCGAGTGGTGATAGTAGTTGTGACTGAGGAAGGTGGTGGGTGGGTGGTGATAGGTTATAATGATGGGCAGTGCCGGCTGTGGTTGTTGATGGTGATGGGGTGGTCAGTTCTGATAGTTGAGGTGGATGAGTGTTGATTGTGTGGGAATGATGGTGATCGGAGTGGTGGGGATAGTGGGTGGTGACAGTCGATAATGATGGCGGCTATGATTGAGGATGATGGTGGCGTGGTGGTGGAGGAGGTGGTGGTGGTGGGGGTGGGGGTGGTGGTTGAGTATGGTGGTGGTGGCGGCATAGTGGTAGTTGATAATGGTAGCCGGTAGCGGTAGTTAATAATGAATATGATAACATCTTAATGAAATTAAGTCTCTGTTATAGATCTTAATCATACAGACCTATTCAGACCCATTAAGTGGTTGTGAAGTAAAAAAAACAAACACACTTAGTGATTAAGATCTGAATAATTAAGATTCAGACTTTAAAAACAAACGCACTTAATGTCTGAGATCTGAATGATTAAGATTCAGACCGCCATTAAGTGCAAACAAATGAGAAACCCGCCTATTTGACACCGCAAGTATACTTCATAACCATTGGTGTTTCAAACTAGCTTTGAAACCTTATAATTTGACAAAGTACGACTTTTTTAATCCTCAAAGGTTTACGTATCACGCACTTGAGATTTCAAATGGATAGTTGCATATGGATAAAAAAGGGACTTGGATCAACATTAGAAGGTGTATTTAGTTTTCAAACTCACAAAATTGTATTTATAACTAAGGTGATGGCACATAAAATACCTTTTGTATATAAGCCTACAATATAGTGATAATTATGACGTATGTTTGTTCTCCACTTTGTTCTGAAAGACCTTTTCTTAGATGTTGTCCACAATATCGTACAAAAGATAATCAGAAAATGACATTTTATAGTTGTTATCAAAATAATAGCTGAAAAAATGTATATTTTTTCTATATATATACATTCTATATGTTATATACAAATATACAAAATTTATAACACTTTTTTGGCTACCAAATATACATAGTTTCTAACAAGGACTAAAAGTAATAAAACCCCAAAGACAATCATGTTGGTCCAGTGCATAGCACGGGCTTCCCTTGCTAGTATTATTTAGGAATTTTTACCTTCCTATACACTATTTGAAACCTTATTACCCTCCCTACTCAAGTTTCAATTTAATTACATGGTCAAATACAATTTACCAATTGTATACAAATAAATTTTAAATGAGTATCCCTTTATATTAGGAATTGAATAAGGAATATCAGTTATTTCCTTATCCCTTTATACGTGTTCGCTATCCCTTTATATTAGGAATTGAATAAGGAATATTAGTTATTTCCTTATCCCTTTATACGTGCTCTCTCTCTCTCTCTCTCTCTCTACTCTCCTTCTTTGTTTTTTACCCCAATTTTTCTTTATTTGATGTTCTATGTTGTTTTATGCTTTCTTGTTGTATAGGGTTTTAATAGAATTCATCAATGGATTTCAATCGTTTTAACTTAGTAATTTTCTTTCATGCTGCACATACAATTGGTGTTCAAATTGAAATTGTCATTTAATAAATTTTGAAGGTGTTTGACTCTCCACCATTGACAGCCATTAAAAAGCTTGAAGCTTTGAAATCGGATTTGGGTTTTCAAAAATCACTATTTGTTTGGAATGGGTGTTGTTGCTGTTTGCAATAAATTTGTGCAGAAAAATAAGACTGCAAACAACTATAAAGAAAAAAAAATTGATAAACATTGCGGGTTACAACTCCGTCTATCCCTTGATTTTTTTCTTCGATTTGTTAACCGTAATTCGAGGGTCTTAGCAGCGTATTTCTCTGACATAGAATGATATGCATCTTCTTGATGTATTTGATGATCAAGAAGGATATAGCAGCACTTCTTTTGGATCTTGAATGTTGCTAGAAGTTTGAGCAAGACATATTTGACTTGTCTTTGATCTCTTAATGAATATTCCAAGAGTTTTATGAAATTTTGGAGATCGCATATTTGATCTCTTTGTGCATATTCCGAGAGTTTATGGAATTGCTGATAAGGTTTTGAAGGACTTACCTAGCCTTATTTATAGGCATGAATTAAGATTTCGATGAAGTAGGGACCAAGTAACCCTAATGGACTCATCTTGTAGAGGGCCTAGTCTAAATTTTTTTTTATGCAGTAATTTGACAAATTTTCAATGTCTACAGTTGCAAATAATAGGGAATATTGTTTGGAGTTTATATCTCATTTTGAGGGTGTTTTGGTAAGATTAGACTTGATTTTAGCTGAATTTCTTATTGAAACTCGAAATTGTAGTAAAGTTGTATTATAATTAAATATAAATTGTATTCTATTGTAGTTATATTTTGTTTTTATTTGAATGTTGCATGAAAGTTGAAAAATAGTTGTATAATGTATGAATCGTAATATAAAATTTGTATTTAAATTATCAATACTATCTTTTTACATAAAGTTATTGATATGTACCAAAATTGAATTAAGAGAGTAAGTTTTGATTGGAATTTAAGAGAGGAAGAAGCACACACCAGAGACAAAATTTATATAAATCAGATACAAAATATATACAAATACATATTGTATAAAATTGCATTTAAGTTGTATGATATTGTAGTTGTATTTAACTGGGTAGAAATAATATATGAAAGTTGTAGATAACTTGTAAATAAGTTGTATAATATAATATGTGTATATTCGTGTATGGGATATACATGGATATCAATTGAGATACATGTGTCGTAAAGACATTTTTCAACCAATTTCAGTTACGAATTTTGATTCAAACCAGTCCAAATCACTTTTAATTTTTCTCACCTTTTGTATATAACTTTGTCCAAGTATTTTTGATAAATTCCAGCCACACCCACTCAAAAACAACTACAGATTTCAGATTTCAAAGTTGAAGTTGAATATTCTGAGATTTTTTAATTGAAACTCTGCAAATTTTAATTTCCTTCCTCGACTTCACCAATAAAATGACTTTCAATGCTGAGAGAATTGAAGTAATCGACTTTAATGATTGAATCAATTTCCCCGTTTAAAATTTTTAGGATGAAAATTCCTATCTTCTTTTAAGTTAAGTGTTGCTAACCCAGTTGTTGTGTCGGAATCCTTGAATTTTTGGGATGAAAGCTGCTACTAGATTTGATTGCTAAATATTTTCGATCCGGAGAGAAGAGGGGAGAGAGGGGACAAAAAAGGAAAAATATTTAACTAAATCCCTTAATTGAAGGCACTAATAATGGATTGGGAGCCTTTTAAGGTGGAATGTATATAATTTGTAAGTAATCCTTGTTTAGGGCAGGTAATATACAAAATCAGAACAATTTTGATAAATAATTTTCAAGTATTGTATAGGAACAAAAAAATCCCTATTATTTATATGTATTTTAGAAAAGACTGCCTAAGTGAGAAAATTTAAGTACAGATCTAGAAGAATTCACAATTGCATATAACTAAGAATGAACATAGCTGAGAGAAGGAGATGAACGAAGAAGAAGATCATTTTCTGTGATAGAGCAACTGCCTCTCTTAATACAAAGTGCTTGCTTTTATACAACTCACTCACACGAGTCACGTGTGTAAGAATAGGTAAAAGATTAAAGTACCCCTCACTAACTAACATAACTACCAATAGGCTAATTTATCCAATACCCTACTTTAATACTCCCCCTCAAGCTGGAGGTTGGAAGACATCCAACACTCCAAGCTTGGAAACAAGTGAGTGATGTTGAGCTAGTGACAGACCCTCTGTGAGCAAGTCTGCAAGTTGTAGAGCAGAAGTGACATGGTGTGGTGTAAGGGGCCCAGATTTGATTTTCTGTCGTACAAAATGGCAATCTATTTCTATGTGTTTGGTGCGTTCATAAAATATGGGATTCTCAGCAATTTGAATAGCTGCCTTGTTGTCACTGAATAATTGGACAGGTTTGGAAATTGGTATCCCCAGTTCTTCAAGAAGGCATGATAACCAAGTGACTTCTGCTGTTACAGCTGCCATACTTCTATATTTCTGCTGAGCTCCTGCTAACTGTTTGTTGCTTCTTAGATTTTCATGAAATTATAGAGCTCCTTAATTTGACAACATATCCTATCACAGACCTCCTAGTATTAGGGCAGGCTGCCCAGTCTGCATCACAGTAGGCAGTCAATTTGTCAACTGGCTTTGCATGTAGAAGTACTCCTAGACCTGGTGCTCCTTTGATATACTTGACCACTCTTAAGGTTGCATCCATATGAGATTGTTTTGCACTCTGCATGAATTGGCTCAGTGTCTGACTGCAAAACTAACGTGTGATTGTTAAGTACAAGAGCTTCCTAATCAGCTTCTGATATGCAGTAATGTCTCCTAAATCTGGATCTCCCAGCTTTCCCACATGAGCATCATATTCTGCTGTAGTAAGTTTTTGATTCATCACTAAAGGTGTTGAAACTGGTTTAGAGCCACTCAGACCAACACTTGAAATCAACTCAAGTGCATACTTTCTTTGGTTCAGTAAAATGCCCTTTTGTGATTTGAGGACCTCAATACCAAGAAAGTATCTTAGTTCACCCAAATCCTTCACTTTGAATTGGCGTTGTAATGTCTTCTTAGCCTCACTAACTAACTGAGGACTGCTTCCAGTGATCAGTAGATCATCTACATAAACAAGTATGATGACCAAATGTGAGCCTTGCCTTTTACTGAACAAGGAGTGATCAAAATTACTCTGCACATAACCATGTGTAACCAATGCATCTGTCAACTTTATGTTCCATTGCCTTGATGCCTGTTTCGACCCATAGAGTGACTTTAGTAACCTGCAAGTTTTCCTCTCCCCCTGTCTATGAAAGCCTTGTGGTAATCCCATATGCACCTCTTCATATAAGTCACCTTGTAGAAAGGCATTGTTTACATCCATTTGGTGCAAATTCCATCCTTTTGTTGCAACAATGGTGATAATGGTCCTAATAGTTACCATTTTGCCACTGGGGAGAAAATGTCATGGTAGTCTAAGCCTCCTTTTGATTGTAACCTTTAGCCACTAATCCGGCCTTAAACCTTTCTACTTCTCCATTTGCTTTATGTTTTATCTTATAAACCCATTTTGATCCAATGGCCTGCTTTGCTGGTGGTAGATCAACCAGCTCCCATGTGTGTTTTCCTCTAGTGCACTTATCTCCTGCTGCATTGCCTCAACCCATCTACTATCTTAGGCAGCTTCTTCAAATGAACCTGGTTCAATGTTTGCTGAGAAGGCCTTTTAGATAGGACTGATATACTGTAGTGAGGTTTGCATATGAGAGTCCTTGTGAAATTGGATATAGGTTGTTCCCTGTGAACTTCCCTGTTGTCACATAATCTTTTAGCCATATAGGTGGTCTAGAGGGTCTTGCTGACTTCCTGATATCATTCACTGCATCTCCTTCTGGTAAAATGCCCTCACTTCTTCAACTTTATCTGCAACTAAAGGTTCTGAATTCTTGCTGATATCAGCTTCTTCCTGATTCTGTGATGGTAATTGATCATCACTGTCTGCAGGCAATTCCTCATCTAACTGACCTTCTGATTCTGTGTGTGATGTTTGGAGATGTACCTTTAGCTGGTTTAGGGACATTATGAGAAGTAGGTTGAGAGGTGTTAGGATTAGAGGATATTTCAATAGGTGTTAGCTCAAGAGGATCTTGTGGGAATATGTCATCTAGGTCTGAAGTCAATCCTTTCAAAAAGGAATACCTGTTCTCTGAATGTAACATCTCTGCTCACTATAAAGGTCTGTTTTCCAAATCATATAATGTGACGACCCAAAGGGTCATCACCTGTTTTCCCATATCTGAGGGTCGGGGTTCGCAATTGCGAATCCCTGTTCGCAATTCCCATATCTGCAACCTGCAAATTTTTATACTTAGTCGATTTTTAAGTCATTTTCACCCCATTTTCAAAACACAACTCCTTTGGGCGATTTTTCAAGAACAAACCTTCTTCCAAATCAATTGTAAGTTAGTTTTTACTCATTTCTTTCAATCATTTACATCTTATAACATGATTTCAACCTAAAATCATAGATTTTCATGGGGGAAATTGGGTGTTTTGGGTAGAACCTAGGTTTTTCAAGAATTGGGGATTTGGACCTCAATTTGAGGTACGATTTCAAAACAAATTACATATTTGAGTTCGTGGGGGAATGGGTAATCGGGTTTTGGTTCGAACCTCGGGTTTTGACCACGTGGGCCCGGGGGCGATTTTTGACTTTTTGGGTAAAACTTGGGAAAACTCATTTTCATGCATTAGGGTTGATTCATATAGTGTTTATTAATGTAATTAAGTAATTTTTGATTAGATACGAGCGAATTGGAAGTGGAATCGCGGGGTAAAGCTATAATTGAGGCTTGAGTTTTATTCAAGGCATTGAGGTAAGTGTTTGGTCTAACGCTAGCTTGAGGGACTAGGAGTTGAGTCTTATTTGCTAATTGCTTCTTGTTGAGTACGACGTATAGGCATGGTGACGAGTATCTATACATTGGTGTCTAGCATGACCGTGAGTCTTTAAATTATGAATAACTTGATTCGTTGTATTTTTCTTGCCTTGGTAATGATTCCTATTTGTTGTGAAAAGCTTGTGAAAGGAAATTGTGACCTATGAACAACGAGGAGCATTGGCTCAAGTTATATTTTAATTGTGAACGTATATGAAATGGTTGAACTCTTTGGAGCATTGGCTCAAGTGGTAAAGCGAGATATGAAATAAAAGTGAAAGGAAAAGAAAGAGTAATTAAATTGTTCCCTTGCCGGGATATTGTTATTTATTGATTGTTTTCCCTTGCCGGGATGTTGAGATTATTGATGTTGTACCCTTGCCGGGATTTAATTGTTCAATTGTGTTCCCTTGCCGGGATTTCTTTTATTATTTTGTTTATTCCCTTGCCCCTTGTTTGTGATTGTTGTTTGGGTGAGGAAGAGTGTAAAGCACGAAGGGTGATGCCGTGCATTATTTGTTTGTTGTGAGGAAAGAGTGTAAAGCACGAAGGGTGATGTCATGCATTGTTTGCTTATGGTGAGGAAAGAGAGTAAAGCACGAAGGGTGATGTCGTGTCGCACGATGTACCATTCCGTGCGATTCTATCGATTATATGTGAGGAAAGAGAGTAAAAGCACGAAGGGTGATGCCGTGCACACTTTATTATATCATTGCTTGGTGAGGATGAGAGTAAAAGCACGAAGGGTGATGCCGTGCACTTGTTGCTTTCTGTTTCTATATTAATGTCTGAGTTGTGTTGTTTCCTTCGTTACTGGATGACTTTTACTTGAAATTGATATTTTCCCCATAGCATGCTCCCCCTCCCATATTAATTACTTGTCTCTGTATTTCGATTCCGATGTATATGTATATATAACTGCACAGGTTTATGTGGTAGTTCGGTCTAGCCTCGTCACTACTTCGCCGGGGTTAGGCTAGGCACTTACACAGCACATGGGGTCGGTTGTGCTGATGCTACACTCTGTGCTCTTTTGCACAGATCGAGGTGTCGGAGCAGCTTACGGTGCGCAGTAGTAGTTAGGGAGCCGACCTTCAGTCCACGAGACTCCGAGGTAGCCTTGCTGGCGTCCGCAGGTCCGGCGTCTCTTCTTTCAGTTTTCATGTTCTGTTGACATTTGTATTCGAGACAAACTATCTCCTTTATTTCAAACTCTTATTTGTGGTAATCCTAGACAGTCCGTGTATTGTTGTGACACCAGGTGCTGGGTAGAGACTTGTATTGGCTTTCTAGACGTTGTTTCTATATTTAGTTCTGACTTCCGCTAAATTTTACTTTCCGCTGTCTTTTAACTGCTTATTCATTGATAATTTAATTGTAAATCATGTATAAAACGAGATGGGTTAATGTTTGCAAAGGTTCTTGGCTTGCCTAGCTTCCACGAGTAGGCGCCATCACGACTCCCGAGGGTGGGATCCGGATCGTGACATATAACCTGTAACCTTTTTGAGTTTCTGAATATCTTATTAGTACATCTCTCCTAGCTCTTGGAGCAAATTTGTCTCCTCTAGGCAGAATGCTTGCAAAACACAGACATCCAAAAACTTTCAGATGCTCAATCTTAGATGGTTTCTTATAAAGAACTTCATAAGGTGATTTCCCTGATAGAACAGAAGTTGGCCATTTATTTATCAAGTAGACTACTGTTTTAACACAGTCACCCCAGAATCTGTTTGGTAAGGAGCTTTGAAACTTTAATGCTCTAGCTACTTCCAGTATATTCCTGTGTTTTCTTTCCACCACCCCATTTTGTTGGGGTGTATATGGGCAGCTACTTTGATGCACTATTCCTATTGAAGTCAATAACTCATTACATTTTGAATTAAAGAATTCAGTGCCATTATCTGTTCTTAATTTTTTGACATTCAAACCAAATTGATTTTGCACCATGGTAAAAAAGTCCTTCAATACCACAACTACTTCACACTTTGACTGTAACAAACATACCCAAGTATACCTGCTAAAATCATCAACCGGTGTTACAAAATAGTGTTTTCTGTCATATGTTGGTCCTGTGAGGACCCCAAACATCTACATGCACAAGCTGAAAGATCTGTTCTGTTTTACTACTACTAGGTTGAAAAGGAAGTCTATTCTGCTTAGCTAAAGGACACACTTCACAACTATGTTGTAACTTGGTATCTATCTTATTCTTTAATAGAGGAATATGTTGCATTGCAATAGTTGAAGGATGACCTAGTCTGAAATGCCATAATGCTGAATCTTCCTACACTTCCACAATATTTCCTGCTATAGCTGGGAATTCCTTATTGAGCTCCTTCTTCAGCAGATACAAATCATTGTGTTCTTTTCCAATCCCCAGAACCTTCCCACTGTAGAGACCCTGAAACACACAGAAATTAGGAGAAAATGCAACACAACATGACAACTCCTTAGTTAGTTTAGAAACCGACATTAGATTAAATTTAAAGTCAGCGACATGTAGTACATCTCTCAATGTCAAATCCTCTAATATCTTCACACTTCCTGTATGTTTCACATGACATTTACCTCCTGTAGGTACTTGCACAGCATTGTTATTCTGATATTCAATCTTTCTTACATTGTCTAACACTTTTTTATAAGGTGTAACATGATGTGAAGCACCAGTATCTATTATCCAATCATAGTTAAATGCTTTGGACAATAATGAAGTTATACCTGCCATTAAAGTATGACAGTCACCTGGATCAGGATCTGGCTTGTTGATAAGTCCCAACAGCAGTTTGTATGGATCTTCCGTGAAGAAATGCCCATGCATCTGAGGAGTGGTGTCAGAACTCCCTCCTTATCCTATTGAATTGTTAGCATATCCTTTCACACCAGTGTTCTGAGGCTTTTTCTTGCTTTTAAAATCTGCTGGATAGCCTATAATCTTGTAACAGTTCTCCTTCAAATGACCCTTGTAACCACAGTAATCACATATGAGACCTGGTTTCCTTGTAGCCTTTAAACTCTATCCTCTTCCATCTAGCATAGTTAAAGGCTCCTTGTCTGAATTAGCTACACTAAGCGTTCGTTGACTCTGTTCCTGAACTGCTAGTACATACGCTTGATTCATAGTTAAAGCAGGTGTTTTCAGAAGAATCTGACTTCTCACATGACTGTAGCTTTCATTTAAACCAACAAGGAATTGTAGCAAGCGTAAGTTTTTTAACTGATCTAGAAAAGACCTAGTTTCCTCACAATCACACCCTGCTCCTGGCACTATTAGATCCATTTCATCCCATAAATCCTTCATTTTAGTATAATAGGATGTTATAGAGTCTGTAACCTGCCTTAGGGTTCCTATTGTTGTCCACAAGTGATAAAACCTAGTAAGGTTCGATTTATTAAAACGTTCCTTAAATTCATTCCATACCTTCCTCGCATCTGATGTGTAGATGATACTAGGCTGCAATTCAGTAGATACAGTGCGACTAATCCACGAAAGCACTACAGTGTTACATCGTTCCCATTGATGCCCTAATTCACCTATATAAGAGCTTTTCAAACAGGTTCCATCGATGAACCCTAACTTGTTTTTCACCAACAATGTCATTCTCATCGATCTGCTCCATAATGCGTAGTTTTCAGGTCCTGTAAGCTTGATATCAATCAATGCTATTCCAGGAGTGTCGGTTTGTTGTAAAAACAGTGGGTGATTGTGATCTATTTGCAAATTTCAGTTTTGGCCGTGACAGACCAGATCAAGCTTCAAAAATGGCCGTCAATTGGAATTTTGAAATCCTTGATCTAATCTCAAATCGCCCACTCTGATACCATGAGAAAATCTGAGTACAAATCTAGAAGAATTCACAATTGCATGTAACTAAGAATGAACATAGCTGAGAGAAGGAGATGAACGAAGAAGAAGATCATTTTCTGTTATTGAGCAACAGCCTCTGTTAATACAGAGTGCTTGTCTTTATACAACTCACTCACACGAGTCACGTGAGTAAGGATGGGTAAAAGACTAAAATACCCCTCACTAACTAACATAACTACCAATAGGCTAATATATCAAGTACCCTACTTTAATACTAAGGCCTTTGCCTTTTCCCTTAGGATAGATTTTCGTATCTTGCCAGCGGAAGTTTTAGGCAAATCTTCGAATATGACTGTTCGAGTTGCCATATAATGAGGCAAGTGATTCCTATAGAAGTTGATGAATTCTTGATCGCTAACATTAATTCCCTCTTTCAACTTCACTAATGCGCAAGGCGACTGTCCCCAATGATCATCTGGTCTTGCAACTACTGCTGCTTCAAGAACTGCAGAGTGATAAGTTTGTATAAAACTCTTTCCACTTCAACTGAGCTAATATTCACTTCCTGATATTATAATGTCTTTCAACCTATCCTTTGTTGGAAAAAAAATAATTTGGGAGAGCAAGACAACAAAACACTCAAACACTCACAACTCACTTTAAGAATGGAGAAGAAATGATATTTTTCATTCAACTTGACTTGTTCCAAATGGCTAGCATACATGGGTATTTATAGTAGAACTCCTACATGTATCTAGCCTAAACTTCATGTAAACACACTAACTAAATTCACATTAGTCTACACTAGTTCATACATCTCATAATGAAGTTCACATTAGTCTACACTAGTTCATACATATAATGAAGTTCACATTAGTCTACACTTGTTCATACATCTCATACTAATATGAACTAATCTAAACATATTTAATATAAATGTGAACTAATGGAAACAAGTTTATTATAATTTTAACATCCCTCCTTAAACTTGTTTCATCACTCCAAGCGCCATCCTTAGCTTTTGAAAAACTTCAATCTTTAATGGCTTGGTGAAAATATCCGCAATTTGATCTTGCGACTTCACATGCTCAAGCTCCACAACTTTATTAGATATACAATCTCTAATAAAGTGATACCTTGTATCTATATGCTTGCTCCTTTCATGAAATACAGGATTTTTGGCTAACTCGATAGCCGACTTGTTGTCAACAAAAATCTTTGTGGCATCCTTTTGTGGTTGGTGAAGTTCCTCCAACAAACTTCTTAACCAAATTGCATGACAAACACATGAGCAAGCTGCAACATACTCCGCCTCACAAGTTGACAAAGTAACAATTGGTTGTTTTTTAGAATTCCATGTAAATGCAGAATTTCCAAGAAAGAAAACAAACCCAGTAGTACTTTTACGATCATCAATATCACCAGCCCAATCACTATCACAATATCCCACAAACTTAGAATCCTTAGAAGATGAATAAAGAATTCCATAATCAAGTGTATCTTTGATGTACCGAAGTATTCTTTTTGCTACCTTTAAATGGGAGGTAGTAGGAGCTTCCATAAAGCGGCTCACAAGTCCAACACCATAAAGAATATCCGGCCTTGTGCATGTCAAGTACCTTAAGCTTCCAACAAGCTTCCAACAAGAATATCTGTTAGAAATAACATCTCCACCTTCATAAGGTAGAGGGAAAGTGTGGGAACACATTAACCTCGTGACTTGTGAAGGAATATATTTTTTATTAGTCGTTTGGAGAGACGCGCCTAAGTCAAACATTAGTGCCACCAGTTGCTCCCAAGCCCCAAATAAGGCACCAACAATTGCAGTGAAACATAGGAATCCAAAGGTAATTAGTAGGCATTGATCTCATTCCATGAACGAAAGAAGTAGAAATAGCATTGAGATGTTCACATCTATGATTAGTGGTGGTAAAATAGATTAAAAAGTAATTATCCATTCATATTATCCACTAAAAAATTGGTTGGATAATGAATTTTTAAAAAACAGGTCTAAATATGGATAAGAACCATATTATCCACTTAGAAAATGGATAACTAATGACTTTAACGTTTACATTAGTAAAGACTCAAATTGGAGGTTCTTCAAGATTGGAAGACTAGGAATTCTCCTATAAGTGATCATATTCAAGAAATCATGGATAATATGGATATTTATATTATCCGCCGGTTAATTCATTTTCTATTCGTATTAAATATGGATCGATCCGATAATTTATCCATTTTTGTATTACCCGTTTTTTACCCGCCCATATCCGATCTGACCCGCCTATTTGTCGCTGCTATCTGTGATTGTAAACAACTCCTTTAGGATATAATGATGTACCAGAAGTATAATCTATATTATATTAAAAGGAGAGTAGTGAAGCATGTGGTTAAGCCAAGTGGCAAGCTAAAATGAAGCCACTTGGCAATTTTAAACAACATTAAAAATTTGAATTACAAATGGAAACATAATTAATGCAAATAGTTGAATGAAATAGATCTTAGATAAATCTAATCTATGTATTTATATCTATATCTATATCTAAAGATATGGTAGCTTCTTTTTTCTATAAATATAGTAGTTTATGTCTATACAAAACTGCAAAATATTTTTTTAATAAAGAAAATAATTTGATTTCGAATTTATAGATAAAAATATTTGAGTTGAGATAAAAGAAAAGTTCATTTGCTGATGGAAAATAATACAAAAATAGCAAGTATTAAAAATAACAGTAAATTTAAGACAAAATAGTAAAATTATTTATTTTTAAAAAAAAATCAAAATTACAATTTGATTTAAATTTGATAGTATTTCGAATTTATCTAAACAATTTCATAATAGGCCACATGGCAATTTAGGACAAAGTTAGTTAGGTTAGATAATAATTAGTTTTTTTAAATTTAAATTTTTAAAAATTTGAATTATGTATTGTTAATAATTAGTTACTTTCTTTGAGTTTTACAAATTTAGATTTTTGAAATAATTTTAAAATAAAAAATAAAAAGAAGAAAATAAAAAAAGAAACTATCAATTCAAATTTAGGAGCAGTTGCTTCCTAATATGGTAGATAATATCTATAAAAAGCTGCCAAATATTTTTTTTGATAATGAAAATGATTTGATTTTGAATTTATAGATAGAAATATCTGAGTTGAGATAAAACAAAAGTTCATTTACTTATAGAAAATAATACAAAATAGCAATTATTAAAAATATCAATAAATATATGACAAAATAGTAAATTTACTTTTCTATTTATATTTTAAAAAATTCAAAATTATACTTTTATTTATATATGATAGTAATAATTACTTCTTCTTTTTTTAATTTAAATTATGCATTATGTATTGTTAGAAATAATTTGATTTTGAATTTATAGATAGAAATATTTGAGTTGAGATAAACAAAAGTTCATTTGCTTACTTTTCTTTTTATATTTTTAAAAACTCATTATTACAATTTTATTTATATATGATAGTATTTCGATTATATGTAAAATTTAAAATGCAAAAAAGTAATTATAATATTATAGTAGAAAAAATGTACAAAGGTGAAAATAGAGATAATATGAGAATATTTCAACATTATACTAATTTACAAAAATAAAATAAATTAAGTAAATAATACACATATTATTGATAAATTTAAAAAATTGAAGAATTGTGAACAATAAAATAAAATTTAAAATATTTTTTGAGAAGTAATGTTGAAAATGATATATAATTCATTTTTCTTTAATTTCATATAGTTAGTTAATGAAATATTGTATTGAGAAGTAAGATGCCAATTGAAATTTTATTAAGGCAACATGATAAAGTATACTATAAAGACAAATTATAATTAAAATAATTAATATTTTTAATATTGACCGTGCAACGCGCGAGTTCTAATACTAGTTAATACTAATGGGATCAAATTCACTTATTGGCCACCTTATGGCAAAATCTTCATGTCCTGTTTTTGTATCTGCGAGAAGACCTATTGCTCCTTGAGCAATTTTTAGCAGCTGCTGGTCAACAAAAATGAACTTCGGTTCTGAATGTCTCAGCAGGACCATATCATAGCTGCATCATGGCGCGTGTTTAATGGCCAAAGAACAGCTCCGACCATTGGCACTGCTGTGAGTGGCAAATGGGCGGGTCGGGTCAGATATAGTTAGGATCGAAAACGGATAATGAAAAAACAGATAAATTATCCGACCTGACCCATATTTAATACGGATAAAAAACGGGTTAACCGGCATATAATATGGGTATCCATAATATCCATGACTTCTTGAATATGATCACTTTTGGGAGTATTCTTAATCTTCCAATCTTGAGGAACCTCCAATTTGAGGCCTTACAAATGTAAAAATTAAACTCATTGGTTATCCATTAGTTTAACGATTTTCTAAAGAGTTAATACCCTCAAACCCGCCTAAACTATACGATTTTTGTCAGTTTCCTACCTAAACTATCGAGTGTCCCCGGAAACCCCCTGAACTATATCCCCCTTCGTAATAAACACCCCCCCCCCGGTCGCTTATGTGGCATATTGTGTGAAATCAGTTACGCAAGAGCGCGTGAACGGTGAAAATCAACATGAAAAGGGGCCCACCTGACAGCTTGAATAACGGCTAATTAGCCCATTTATTTAAAAAACTTATATTTTATCCCTTTTTCTTTATATTACACCATCTTCTCATTATTTCACCTTTCTTCGCCATTTCTTCACCCTTTTTATCTCTTTCTTCATCTTAATCCATTTGAAATTCTCTCTCTTTTTATCGACAAGCAGGAAGATGTAACACCTCAAAAAAAAATACCCAATTTTTTCTACTACGAACTAAATTGCAGCACCTACCTATCATAATTTCGCAACAAAATTAATAGGGAATAAAGAATAAAACTTGTATTGAAGCAATCTTCTTTAATAATCTTCAGATTCTTCAAAGAATCGGAGGAAGATATTTCACCAGCAAAACCCTAAGCCCTAATTTTGTTCTGATTCACCAGCAAAACCTTCACCTTTATTCCAACTTCGAAATAGCAGCGACTAGTTTTGAAGAGGAATCGATGGTAGCAGTGACTAGTTTTGAAGAGAAATCGGAGGAAGATGATCGGAGAAGAGATGTTGAAGGTCCGATGAGAGTTTTCTCTAATGGGAGTAAAAGGACATTTTTTTGACTGAGAGTAAATGACCCTCTTTACTGAAGGGAACGAGTAAAAACCCACCCAATTTTTTTGACTGAGAGTAATTAACTTATTTTAGGCTAATTAAGTCGATTTTATAATTAATTAGATTAATTATCCACGTGGCATGCCACATGGAATGTTTTATAATTTATTAAGAGCGTGTATCATACGCACTAGGGCTAATGCGACAGAGGGGTTTTATTACGAAGGGGGATATAGTTCAGGGGGTTTCCAGGGACACTCGATAGTTTAGGTAGGAAACTGATAAAAATCGTATAGTTTAGGCGGGTTTGAGGGTATTAACTCTTTTCTAAATAGATAATATGGTTCTTATCCATATTTGATCCGTTTTTAAAAAATTCATTATCCGACCCATTTGTAGTACTCTCTCCATTCCAATTTATGTGAACCTGTTTGACTGGGCACGGAGTTTAAGAAAAAAATGAAAACTTTTGGAATTTGTGGTCCTAAATAAGTTCAAAAGAGGCCCAGAGTATTTGTGTGGTCATAAAAGCTTCTCGTTAAGGGTAGAATTGTAAGTTTAAGCTAAATTGATACCAAATTAGAAAGGGGTCATTTTTGAAACGGACTAAAAAGGAAATAGGTTCACATAAACTAGAACAGAGGGAGTAGATAATATGGGTAGTTAACTGTTTTATTTTAACTATTTTGCCGTCATTAGGCACTGCAAAGTGCCGACTCTAGCACAACAGGTGCCTTAGGAGCCAGTATTGTGACCTATTAAACAAATGTTAACCTTACAAGCGTGAGAAATTGAAGATGAGATTGTTTTGTTACAGAAAAGTTGTTTAGGTATTTGTTCATATCAAGTTCTTTGGAGTGTTTTAACAAGGAATGTGGTAAAACGGAGATGTGAACGGTTGGCTTTGACAAGTATAAGAAGGGGGTTTTGACACAGTTACTCACAAAAATAAAACTATTTACCCTTGTCTACCCATTTGTTTTCCTACCCATAAACTAATTATATTTCCTACCCATAGTAGGTTTTGTGGAGATTTTTTCTTTATTCTCCAATTCTTTTTTATTTCTATGCTTCTTTTCTTTTCTTTTTTCTTTTTTTTTCTTTTCTCCTTTTTTTTTCTCGTTTTATTCTTATTTTTTCCTTTTTTCCTTTTCTAATTTCACTTAACTTCTGTTTATTTATATTCTTTTTCTCTTCATAATCTAATTTCATTTATTGTTTTCACTATTTTTTATTATTCTTTTTTTTATATTATTACTAAAGAAAAATCAAATTGTGCACCAATTAAATGTAGTTAATACAACCAAAAAATTATTAACTAACATATGATACCAGTATAGTATATAGCTATACCAACATGGTATACAATTGTGCGCAAAGAGTTAAAAAAAAGTTAATTCAATTATTAAACTAAAATAATATCAGTTGTAAAAAAAAATTAAAAAATTTTAATAGGATCTAATTGTAAGAGTATACCGTTACATCATATAGCATACTATATTTATTTTTTTTCGCTTTTTCAATTTACCCCTCACACTAGGTAAAAGCTTAAAACAAATTAAAAGGGAAAAGACAAGTGAATTTACGGGTAATAAGTATACTATTATAGTATATTGTATGCTATTACAGCATATTGTTACAGTATCTTGAATATTATTACAGTATACCATAACAATATATTGTATACTATAATAGTATACTGTTGTAGTATAACTATATACTCCTATAGTATATTAGTATACTGTAGCGGTATACTGTTTTGTAAACTATAATAGTATAGTGTTGCAGTATAGCTATATACTTCTACAGCATATTGTATACCGTAGCGGTATATTGTAGTTGTGTTCTTCTTCGATTTTCAACTGAAAATTTCGATCTCAATCACCTCAAATCAGCTCCAAATGCTATCAAATTTCAGTATGAACTTCCAGAAGGTACTATAAGCAATATTTAACAGCACCCACTTTGAATCAAACAAGAAATCTTCAAAAAAATAAAATTGAGCTTCCAAGCCCAACAATGGTGGATATTCAAATACACATAAAAATTTAGATCTGGGAATCTTACTCGAAGATACTATAAGCAATATTTTATTGCACCACATTGAATAAAATAATAAATCTTCAAGAAGAGAAGTGTTTGTGCAAACTAACTATAATACTTATTAATGGCTTCATCTTCTTCATATTCATTATCATCCTACTCACCATGTGCAGCATGTAAATTCCTACGTCGAAAATGCCAGCCAGAATGCGTGTTTGCTCCTTACTTCCCACCAGATCAACCCCAGAAATTTGCAAATGTTCACAAAATATTTGGAGCCAGCAATGTGACAAAGATGCTCAATGAATTGCAGCCTCACCAAAGGGAAGACGCCGTCAACTCTCTCGCTTATGAAGATGACATGCGCCTCCGCAATTAAAGGGTAAATAGGCGGGTAAATAGTTTGGGGGCCATGGGTAGGAGTAGTAAATAGTTTGGGCATGGGTATTAAAGGGTAAATAGTTTGGAATTAATGGGTATAAAGTGAGATTTTTTCTATAAGAAGAGGTAGAGGCTACCCAAGAAGTATTGGGGAGAGGTGATCAGGCAGGACATGGCGAGGCTTCAGATTTCCGAGGACATGGCCCTTGATAGAAAAGTGTGGAAGTCTAGCATTAGGGTTGTAGGATAAGGGGTAGCGGAGCTCTTTGCTACTCCGTATCGGGTGAGAGGCTAGTCTGACAGGGTTGTGTCCTAGAGTGCGTATTGTTGTGTCCACACTTCTCTTTCACTTTTCATAGTACATGGGCCTTTCTTACATACTACTATTATTGTTTTTCATCTATTTTCTGGTACTTTTGATTCTGTTATTATTTCTATGCTTTCTGCTGTTGGTACTGCTATATTGTCTTTTTCGTCTGCTTGAGCCGAGGGTCTATCGGAAACAGCCTCTCTATCCCTTGGGGTAGGGGTAAAGTCTGCGTATACTCTACCCTCCCCAGACCCCACTTGAGGGATTTTATTGGGTTGTTTTTGTTGTTGTTGTTATGGTAAAAAGTAACAGAATCAGATTTGTTCAAAAGGATATGAATATATTTTAGGATAAATATGATTAGAATAAAGTGAAGAATTGAACAGATGTTACAGGATTTATTCTTAAGCACTTACAAAGTTGAATGGACTGCTTGTAAATTGTAGGTTTATTATCATATAAGCTAACCAAGATTTGATCAGGCGCAGATGAGGAAACTAAGAGAGCCATTAAAGGGAAATAAGATATCAAAATTGAAAAAGGATGAAGAAAAAAGATTCAAAACTCATAAAAGAAGAAGAAGATCTTTGGGAGCCGAAGGTGTGCCGTAGCAAGGTAGCAGTCAATGAAGTGAGATGATAATAATGAGAAACCAAGGTTCAAATCCTAGCAAAGCTAAAGCTAAAAACGCTAGGTACTTCTTTTTATTTGCCTAAGTCTTAGTGGAAAAAGTTACCTGACACGTGTATTAGTGGAGGCAGCAAACATATATATATATATATATATATATATATATATATATATATATATATATGTGTGAACCTGTTTTATATATATATATATAAAAGAGGGTACACTTTTATATGTGAAAATTATTTTTGATAATTAGTGGCAGTAAGACTTGAATCTTGAACCTCAGCTTGTTCCAATAACGTATTAAAATTGTGTGACCACTTCATCTAAAAATTTAAATTATTAAAGATGGTATATTTTTATTTACTTAATTATATCTTAAACAAAACCAACCGTTCATTGGCGGGACAACCTCCCAATTTATGTTTCTCCAATAGTTCCAAGAATGTTATGTGCATGTTTTATGCCTTGAGACAGTTGCATGTCCCAAAGTTTGCAGGACAAAACCATAGATAAAGTTAGAGATGCAATGAACAGTTATATTGAACCTAATGGCACAAAACAATGATACACAGACTTTCAGCAAATGACCTTCAAAGAGGAAAACCAAGTGCTGCTGCTTCATTTCATTCAGAAAAGACTTCCTAAGGCTTTTGCTTTCTCCCTTAGGATAAATTTCTGTATCTTGCCAGTCGACGTTTTTGGAATATCTTCAAATATGACTGTCCGAGGTGCCATATAATGAGGCAAATTATCCCGACAAAAGTTGATAATTTCTTGATCACCAACGCTAAATCCCTCCTTCAACTTCACAAATGCGCAAGGTGTCTGCCCCCAATGATTATCTGGCCGTGCTACTACTGCTGCTTCAAGAACTGCTGGATGACTGTACAAAACACGTTCCACCTCAACCGTACTTATGTTTTCTCCACCAGAAATTATAATGTCTTTCAACCGGTCCTTAACTTCTATATACCCATCGCGATGTTTTACACCAAGATCACCACTGTGAAACCATCCGCCTCTAAAAGCTTCCTCTGTTGCTTTCGTATCTTTTAGATATCCACTCATTACAGTATTCCCTCTAAACATAATTTCTCCTATTGTCTTACCATCAGCTGGTACCTTTTCCATGGTCATGGAATCTCTTACATCAACTTCCTCTAAACAAAGATGATGTACTCCTTGTCTTGCTTTTAGTACAAATTTTTCATCCGGAGGCAAAGAATCCCACTCGGGCTTCCACATACAATACGTACCTGGACCGTATGTCTCTGTTAGTCCATATAAGTGATGTACTCCGAATCCGAGCTCCTCCATTTTGGAAATAATTTGTGGAGGTGGTGGTGAACCACCTGTCATTATTTTAACCTTGTGAGGAAGTGGCTGTCGATCACACGGTGGCGAATTCACAATCTTGTTCAAGACAGTTGGTGCCCCACCCATATGTGTGACTTTGTGCAATGAAATATTTTCAAATATGTCTTTTGGAGAGACATTTCTAAGACAAACATTTGTGCCACCTAATGCTGCCAATCCCCAAACAAGACACCAACCATTGCAGTGAAACGTTGGAACGGTCCAGAGATAAGTAGGGAATGAACTCATCTCATGAAGCAAAAATGTGGCGATAGTATTGAGATATGCACCTCTATGACTGTAAACAACTCCTTTGGGTCGTGACGTTGTTCCAGAAGTATAGTTAACACTAATAGGGTCAAATTCAGTTATCGGCCACCTTATAGCAAAATGGTTTTCCCCACTTTTGAGGAGACTCTCATATTCGTGAGTGCTAGAGTTATCGAAAGGAAGGGGATCGTCAGATTCAGGGATTACAACAAGAAGAGGTGGTTTCAGTTTACTGTCAGCAATAAGGTCTAGTGCACCTTGAGCAATTTTGAGCAACTGCTGATCCACAAATATGACCTTTGCTTCCGAATGCATCAGTAATGTCGATATCATAGCTGAATCATGGCGTGTATTTAATGTACAAAGAACTGCTCCAGCCATTGGTACTGCAAAATGTAGCTCTTGCATTGCTGGTACATTAGGGGCCAGTGTTGCAACCTACAGAAAGAAATTTAAATCTTTTTTAATGTGGAAGTAAATGACATAAGTTCTTGCGACATCGTTAAACTGCTAAATAGTTATCTTAAGGAAGTGGATTGACAAGTGAAGAAGAAAAAAATAAAGAGCGGGATCCTTAACTTTGACCATCTCAGAAGGCAAAGTTGAACTAAAATGCAAATCATACAACATAATAGTTCAAGCATCATATCCGTAATTAGTCATTGTCATCAGAAAGACACGTAAAGCTTCTCTCTCAGTCTAGTGCTTCTTAGATCCATAAGAAGAACGGGGAAGCCTATCTATTCGCTTGGCGGGACGACAATAGAACTCCGTACCTGAATTTCATTACCTTATTCCTTAAACCCTAAAACGGAGACATTGGTACAATGGAAGACTCGAGAGACCTCGAGCGTGATATAGGCTACCATCAGAGAGACTTTAGCCACGTCTTAACCTATGGTTCAACCTCTTAGTACTCGTTATTACAGCTATATGGAGATTTTCGGGTCAAAAACCTGTTCAACATCATATGTAGACAATTCATTAGGCATTTGCCCAAGCTCCCAGAGGTATATTGGATTTTTCATGGTGCCAAATCTTACAACATTTCAATTCAAGTTCCATATCCATAATTAGTCATCGTCATTAGAAAGAAACATGAAGCTTCTCTTTCAATGCACTGCTTCTTAAGTTCAAAAGAAGAATGAAGAAGACTACTTTATTATATGTAGACATACCAGTAAAATAAACAGAGGGTCCATGTCAACAGTACCTAATTTATTAATCAAGTCACCCTACGGCAAACATGATTTACCAGCTAAGAACATTGAAGTTTAACTAATTATAATCACTATCCTTAACATCCCATATTAAAGCCCATTCATTGCTAGTATGCATAAACCATAATATTAGAGCCTCACACTCAAAATCTCTAACTTTGAGCAGCTGTAGGTCTTGCTTATTTTCGGTCTTAATAGTTAATGTGAAACTATATAAAGACAGGCTCCTACCTATTGGGGTAGAATAATTGTAATTAATGGGTAATATTGATCTTACAACCCAAAAATTTTAGTTCCGATTAGTGTGATAAGAATGTACTACCTTGCTGATTCACACGGGTTTCCACGTGCCCCATGCTACTCGGATCAAAGCGCAAGCTAGTGATACTTTCAGCTACTGGACTTTCTCCATCTAGGGTGCAACATTCAAGCTATTTCCCCTAGCAGCACGACTCTTGTATTTCTCTCTAACAACCCCATTTTCACAGTTTAGGCTGCTCCCATTTCGCTTGCCGCTACTATGGGAATCGCTTTTGCTTTCTTTTCCTCTGGCTACCAAGATGTTGCGGCTCATGGTATCTGCCTTAGTTCTTTGCACACCCCTTACGAAAGACATTTAATAAACTTAATCATAAGAGCCCTCTATCTCTCCTTAAATGTCTCAATTAATACTCCACCAATTGGAACAGTAAGGGTAAATTTTGTAAAAGTTTAACAAATGATTTTTAGTTTTTTTCTACAAGGTCAAACATTTTTACACAATTCACTATCTGAGAGAAATCAAACCAATACTAAAAATGAAATAATCCTTCATCAGAAAATCTCTTCTTAATTAATTCTATTTGGTAGCAAGTCATCAAGATTCAAAGCCTTGTATCATCCAAACTTATCAAAATGATACAGATATCAACTATGTTGCTTGGACTCTCTGAAAATATCGTCCGGCGCGTGTCAGATCCTCCAAAACTAGTACATTTTTGGAGGATCGGCAGGGATACGGCAACATTTTAGAGAGTCTGCGCAACATAACATAAGATATCACTATATCAAAAGGATTAGTATTTTATTCTCAAACTCAACTGGGGAAATAACCTCTTGCAGAAATACAAGGTCTATGTACAATAAACCCTGATCAGGACCTTCTTGGGAGCTCGCGCGTAGCGGGAGTTTAGTGCGCCGGACTGCCCTTTAAACTCTACTGGGGAGCATGTCAACATCAAGATTTAAAGCCAAATAAACTGTAATCTTCTAAAATACAGATAAAATCATTAAGTATAGAGAAGTTGACAGAAATCTTACCACATCCCCACGAGAAATCCCCAACTGAACCAAAGCAGAAGCAAGCTTTACACATCTAACATGAGTTTCTTCCCAAGTGTACTTCAATTTAGAACCATAAATAACTGAAGTTCTATCTCTAAATACATTAGCTGCTCTTTCCAAAAAACTTAAAGGTGTCAAAGGAACATGATTTGCTGCACATTTAATTAGACCCTCTATTGAAAACTGACAAAAGGTACGGTGAATTTGAGTATTTTTGGGGTAAATTTGACTGAAACCATTATAGAAATTACGAGCCAATCTTGAGTTCTTGAAAAAATGATTCATGGAGAGAAGATGGTTTAGTTTAGAGGGAAGATTGAAAAAGTTGGAGACTGAGGACTATTTTTCTGTTCCTATGGATAACTTGAATTTATATAGCCATATATATAGAAATGTATACTCCTCAACTCGTTTTTACTTATCTATTATATAAAAAAATATATTTTTAATTTTACTTGTCAACTTTAGTAAATCAGATAATATCTCTTATTATTAATTACTCATTTCACAATTTATTTTCAAGACTTCTCAAAATATTATTATTATTATGGATAGTAAAATATATACTTTATTTATTATTTTTCAAAGGACGGGTAGAAAATTCTTTATGGACAGTAAAAATGAACGGAAGGATACATAGTAATAAAGTATTGTTTTTGCACTATCAGATCACTCAAGATATATTTATTAATAATCTTCCACAAAAGGTGGAAGAGATTTATTATTTTAGCAAATAAGAGAGATTATCAAAATTTAAAATATGTAGAGGTAATCTGAATTTTTACACTGTGGAATATGTAATTGTTTTGGATAAGGATTAAGATGAGAGTCTAACGTAAGCATGATTGTTTTTTTAAAACGTTGTTGAGTACGATGTTTGGTACGTAATAGAGACTATTGAGCACATGTATTTAGGTAGACTTTTGAATTGACACAAATGAATTCAATTATATAACACAGAATATGAGGGAAATTTTGAATTTTATTATGAGTGTCAATTTGGACCTGTATTTTTCTTTAGAATAAATAAATTCATTATATATATATATATATATATATATATATATATATATATATATATATATATACCTTGTAAAATATTTCTTTATGTATGCCTTAGTAGTTTTACCTCGAGCTTGTAAAATAAATAAATCATTATGCTTGTGTGTGCAAGATCTTAATTCCCAAGTCCAGTAAACTTTTTGGGTTTCCCGAAAGGGAAATCTCTCTCCTGTAAACATGTAAGTTACTTATTTTATCTAAAGAGATTTTTACATTCCTATACCATATAGGAAACCTTATTACCCTCAATGTTTAAGGTTTGATATAATTACATTTAGTATACCAAATTACCAATTCTATACCATAGTGTATTTTAAGGGTACAATTAATGCAGCGTATATCCCTCCTTAATTCAAGGTACCGTATATCCCACCCCTCCCACGTTTCTCTCTCCCAAACCATCACCCTCACCCTCACCCACGTTTTACCGTATTTCTTCCTCTTTTTCTTCTTTACCCTTTAAGGTCCCGGGAACTGCATTTTATCGTGGCATTCAGGTAACAAATTTTCAACAGTATATGCAGATTAGGATTGATGGACAAACTAATGAGATGACTGTTGGTAAACTACAGGCTCGTGATCGAATGTATGCTATGTTAGACTCGATATTTGACCAACGGAGAAGTGGGAAAAGCTTGAAACAAGTTTTCTTGCAATCCCTGGTAAAGAAGCATGCAACAGAAGGAAATGACGATGACAAACTCACTGATAAACAACTGAAGGATAACATATTAACACTGACACTCTTCTTTTGCGTTGGAGATTTTTGCACATTATATGTACAAGTTGTCACAAGCTTTAACTTAGCTCCATGTGTTATTTCAATATTTATTCTTCTTAAATCATAAAGATTCGCCCAATCTCATAAATGGAATTTTCGACATAATTGCATTTTTTGCAGAAGATTTTGTAGAAGTTTTAGTCGTTTTTGATTTGTGAAAACAGAAAAGAAAGCATCTACAATCAGAATACGAATAATCTACAATTCATCTACAAAATATCTACAAACTGGGTATATTGAATTTTAATATCCCAATTCCCATTCGATTGTAGTTTAATTGGGAATTTCGACACAATTGCGTTTTTTGCAGAAGATTTGTAGAAGTTTTAGTCGTTTTTGATTTGTAAAAACAGAAAATAAAGCATCTACAATTAGAATACAAATAATCTACAATTTATCTAAAAAATATCTACAAACTGGGAACATTAAATTTTTATATCCCAATTCTCATTCAATTGTAGCATAATGGGGATTTTTGACATAATTGCCTTTTTTCAAAAGATTTGTAGAATTTTAGACGTTTTTTATTTGTGAAAACAGAAAATAAAGCATCTACAACCAGAATACAAATAATCTACAATTTATCTACAATTTCTGCAATATGTCTTCTTCTTCTTCTTCTTCTTCAAGTTTCAATCTGAAGTTCAGTCAAAACCAAGTCTAATCTTCACCAAAACCCCACAAAATTGAGATATAAACTCCAAACCATATTCCTGATTATTTTCAACAACACCCAATCCAAACAAATAATGATTTTTGAAAACCCAAATTTGAATTCAAAGCTTTCAAGCTTTTTAATGGCTGTCAATTGTGCAATTGCTGCTCTCTTTTTATTTGCTTTGTATTACTGAAATTTGCGATTGAGAAATAGAGAGAATGTCGACGAACTGAACTTTTGCAGAACTGATTTCTACAATTTGATTCGAATTTGTTGACGATTTTGTCTTTTTTTGATTTGTGGTTTAAGGAAAATATCGAAGAACAGAGTTTTTGCATAAAAGAGTCTATGTAATTTGATTTTAAATTGAAGATATAGGATTTGCGTTTCAAATTTGATCTGAAGGTCGCTAAATCAATTAGAATATTCTGTTCCTGATTTGTAGCGCGCCTAATTAGGAAGGAATCAGCTCCTATAATTAGTATTTAATGAATGGTATAATAATTGTAGAAAAACTGTGAACATGGCAGGTAAATATGAAACTATGCACATTTTTGGTAATAAGGTTTCATATATGGTATAGGAAGGAAAAAGTCTCTTTAAATTATGTTTCTGGATATTACCCCTGTTTTTACAGTTTTATGTTATTATGTATGGTTTTATGTTTATTTTTCCTCAATTATTAGTTTGTAAATAACTAGACATCACTCTTAGTATATGGTTATCTTTCCAATTTCTTAATAATTTTGATGGATTAACCTATAAATTCCTAGGAGAAACCGGTTAAGTCAAACCCTAAATTAACCAAAAATGGGTATATACGTTTAACCGTGGCCAGGGTGAGGCTAAAGAAAAAAGAGTTAAGAAAAGATTGTTTCTTTAAAAAGTTGGAAAGAAGAGATGAACAGAGTGGAGTAAAAATAAAAAATAAAAAATAAAAAAAAGTATAGAAGGGATAATTTCAGTTTCATAATTTTGATAATACTGTAACAATATAGGTCTACAGAATAAGAGAGAGAGAGTACCGAGTAGGATTATACAACATAAGATTTTACCGTACCAGTAAATTATTTTACCGTACCAGTAAATTTATCAACTTATCATATATATATATATATATATATATATATATTACATTTATCGGGTATTTTTACTTTAAATGATTATATCAATGACTAAAAAACCAATAATTTTGAATTAGACAAGTTGGCGGCAGGGGCGGATTCATAGGGTACAATGCGGGGCACGTGAACTCATGGCCTCTTTACAAAATTAAATATTTTATGTACGTATTTTCTAAAATTGGTATAATATTAACTGTTGGCACCCATACTCCAAGAAGGTTGAATGGTGCATTTGGTTGAAAGTTGAGCTATTTGCCAAGAGGAAGAGGGATCAATTTTCACTTAATACATTTTTTTCTCTTTTTCTAGTAGTGCACCCATGTACTATAAATCCTAGATACGGCTCTGGTTGGCGATTACCCAATTCCCATCTAATAACTCCTATTTTTCCCCTCTCATCTTACGTGTAACAGAAAAACAAAAACAAAAAAAGTAAAAGAAATTGGTCAGGGTAGACAATGACCAATGCCATGCCATATCTTGATTTAACTTAATTCTACTCATGCAGATTTTTGACCAGTTTTTATCACTCAGTTCATACTTAATGCATTTAAGTTGGGTAGACAATGCTCCTCCCATGAGTTCTACATGGTGAAAATTCAAACTAGTAGATAATATCTTTTAATTATAACAAGATTAAATTACATAAAACCATGTAACTCCATCACTTCATAAAGAAAACAAACCAGACACAAGGAAATAAAATTTAAAGGAGCTGAATAATCAATTTTTGTAAAAGCTTCGCTACACGTTGAACATATTATGCTCGCTTTAAGTTAATATAGTTGGCGATAAATGTCACAAGACAAATGTGGACAATGTCTCATAGTAACAATAGTAAATGCTTAAATACAAAGGAACAATAATGAATATTGTATCTGATGCAAATTAGCTTTGTCTTGCTTATATTATGGGAAGAGGAGCCTTGGAGAAACGGTCAAGTTATTACCCTATGACCTATAGGTCAGTTGCTCGAGCCGTGGAATCAGCATGCTTGCATCAGGGTAGGCTGCCTACATTACACCCCTTAGGATGCGGCCCTTCCCTAGACCCTGCGTAAACACGGGATGCTTTGTGCACCGGGCTGCCCTTGCTTACACTATGGCACCACGAAAGGAAAATATGATTTTAAAGTTGCCATTGCTCTTCCAACTGAAAATCGCGAGAATGAAATATTACTCAGGCACAACTGATTCACAAAAATAATATCCATATAATACAATGACTTGGTAATAGAAATGCAAATAGCAAATTAATACAACAATTTAAAAGGTTCAAAATTATTACTTTCAAATAGACATTGCACCAGATTACCAGATATGAAAAGACATGTATAAGATCAATATATTTGTCAATATAAGCCCGTCTCTATCAACTCCTTTTTTCCATATCGACTCAAAGAATGAAAAATTTGTTCAATGAAGTGTTTCCCATCTCAAAATGAATTCCATGTCTGGCAGACAATTTTCTGCCACATTCAGGCGCAGTTCACAGACTTGCACATATACTAACCATTGTGCATGGTACTTGGTCTTTCATGATCTTGCCACCATGATATAACGGTCATATTAACTTGAGAAAAACAAATAGAAATGAACTTGGAATTTAGTAAAGAGAAGAGAAGAGTTGGATGATCAGTTGGTTACATTTAACTAAGCATCAAACCATGGAAAAACATTTAACTACTTTTAACAAGAAAAGTGCTTTTCAGCATTTTTTTACCAAACACATCAACCGCTTATTTTCAGTTTTCCCACTTCTATCTATCCAAACATGTAACTGCTTATTCATGAATTCAGCTACACAACTTTAGAAGTGCTTAAATTCAGCTCACACAAACGAGTTCTATATCTGCAACTGGTTCTGCATAAATTACCAAAGGATGAGTATAACACACTGTAATTCCTAGTATGTCTCCTAAATCTTTCTTCCCTTGGTGGGACTTCAATCAACTTGTATTTTGATAACAAATAGTTGAATGGAGCTAAGAATTTAACGAGGACAACAAAGATCATAGCATAAATAACAATGGCAATGATCTTGAAGAACAACACCAAAACAATATTTGGAAAAACTATCCCTAATTGTTTGATAAATGGTTTAGATATACATCTATCAGTCCAAAAATACACACCGTATCCATCTATCAGTCCAAAAATACACATTATGTTATTTTATTAATCAAAATACCCCTATGCATTGGCTTCTTTTTACTTGGCTACGTGGCACTTTGTCCCAGAGACCAAATCTGGGTTTAATTTCGAACCATTAACCGGATCCGCTCGTCTCCTCCATCAATTTCTCTCTTTCTTCCATCAATTCCTCTCTTTCATCCATTTTCAAATCACATGCTTAAAATAACAAGATAGTGTTTAAAATGGTGTTTGAAATTGAGGAATTTTCATGTGTGTGTTTGCTGGTGGTCTTTGTTGGAGTTTCCTTTGTTATTTTAGGTGGCGGAAGATGAGATGAGGAGTAGAGAAGGTGAAAGAAAATGAAAGAGAAAGCAGAGAAGCAAGGTCATCACCAGGGTATTTCTCAGGTCCCGTCAAACCCCACTCCCCGCTCCTGGTTTGGAGATTGTCTCCTTTTTTAAGAGTTATTTTAGGAAGTGAAGAAGATGGGAGAAAAAAGTGGGTTGGCCAGATCCAGTGATGGAAAAAATCGCTGGATAACTTTTCCGGCGAACAACCACCAAGATATTTCTGGCAGGATACAGTGATAAAAAAAAATTGTGCTTCTTTTGTTACATTGTTTAAATCTGGTACCTCTAAAGAAAGATGAAAACAGAATGAGTATAAGAAGGTAAAATGGGTAGCGCAACTCGCCATTTCCGGTCAACTTTCAAATCAGACTTTTTGTCTGCAAATAGAATAAAAAGAAGAGTCTGAAGAAGAAAACAAAACTATTGATCGCCACAACTATTTTCTGGCCAAACTTGCAGGCGGCGACTTTCATTAGTTTTTTTTCCAGATCCGGTGACCTCTATATGAATTCTCAAAGAAAGAACAAAAAAAATAGAAAAAAAACAGAGAGGAGAGGTGGTGAGGCAGTGGAGCTCCGGTGGCCAGGTGGCGGATTTTCACCGGCGACGGTAAGAAAAGAGGAGATAGTAACATGACTTAGGCTAGAAGTATTTTTGACCCGGGTAACAAAAATAGGGTCGGATCTGGTTAATGGGTCGCAACTAAATCCAGAGTTAATATCTGGGCCAGTAAAAAATAACTACGTCAATAAATGAAAAGCCCACCAATCCTGCCGTTAAACATGGGGGTATTTTTGGTAATAGAATTAACGCCGTGTGCTTTTTCGGACGGTAGATGGACGGAGAGTATTTGTAAACCATTTAGCAAACAATAGAGGTAGTTCAGGGGAAAAGAAAGCATGTGCCAGAAACACATTTTGTCAAACTATAATAATAAAAAGGAAACATAAAGAAGTAGGTAAAATGAAACTCACCACACTTCCCTTTGTAGAGAGGTTAAATCTCGAGTAGGTAGTGTCCAAATTGGAGAACAACACATAGTGTGCTACACTTTTGTTAGACCCTATTAGTTTTGGGTCTGATCATCCTTTTCTGGACTTCCGCTTATCATACCAAGAGCTAATTGTATTGCACGCCATGCTTTATGGTAACTAATGCTCAGTCCATATCTCTTTCTCATTTCTACTACCACAAACCTTGGTTTGATTTCTACTTTATTGTCATGTAATAGCTCATTGATGTAATCGGATATGACCTTTGATGTTGCGTGTCGCTGGTCAGTTGCATCAATAGAGCAGCTATGGTTTTTCTCAAACTTAGTAATCTTGAATAATGCAGAATCATGGACCTGTGTGGAATGCAAATACCAACTGCATTCGTCATCATAACACTTCAGACAATACCTTGTTTTGCTCGATCTATAGACCTTAAAATTGAACTGGTACTTAATAGCATTATTTGAAAAACATTTTTTCAAACTCTCTTTGTCCTCAAACATAGATCCAACAACTATTTCATCCAATGAAGCATCTTCGCTCAAAACCATAGTTTGCAAATCGCCTCTTTTACTGGCAGACCTTTTTCTTACATTCCTACAATTTGATGTATGTCCAGTTTCCTCGGTTAATTTTCTTCTTGTCAGAGGTTCAGGCGCTATTGCTGGTTCAACCACTATCAATGCTTTATCTCCAATATGCATATCCCATACTCCTTCCTCCGGTGGAATACAAATATTTACTTCTTCATGTACAATGTTATTGCACAATTCCGTTTCTGAACTATTTGCTGACAAAGAATTCCTTTTTGCGATATCAACAATGAAACGGGCAGTCTTGAAATTGGAATCATTTCTCACCAAGAAGATGCAAGTAGTAACTTCATTGTCGTTTGTTACTAACATCCCTTTGCTTGTTTCTAGATTCGTATCAAACCAAATATTTACTTCAATCTCACCCCTTTTAAGTTTTAGAACCTGAAAAATCTTTTCAACAAGAACTTCAAAGGTTATTTCATCATTTACAAGAATTAGTTTGGTCTCATGATCCAAATACTTGTTATTAGTAGTCCATCTGCCATTGTAAGCAATATAGATGCAAGTTTCATCCATCCTGCATCAATTGAAATAAAAGACATTAGACATACATCTAGAAAATGTAAAATATTCCTTAACAAATTTGGCCAGGTGGGCTAAACTTTCAAACAGCATTATTAAAGCAGATTGTCACGACCCGACAAGGGCCATGCTAATTTTCTCTGTATCGTTCCGATTTTATCAGATGAGCAAGCCTAACTTATTTTCCATATCAAAAATTCGGCAGAATCTCCTCTGTACCGGGAGCAAACCAAAACTTTAACCTATCAGCCTTAAACCAACACGTGCTCAATGCAACATAACACTAGTAATTCTAACATGCTAAGTTTAGAAAATATCGACAATCTCAAGCCACAAGCTCCCACAACAAATGTATAAGTTTCAAGCTACGATATCACTAACACAAGCCATAATACAATCCCAAGACTGACTTAGCGCCGGTCATGGCCCTCGTCGGGTCGTGACACAGATAATCAAATTATTATTATCTTTAGCCCAATGGTCCAAGCTCTGCTTTTAGCTTTTAACACTTCCTAAGCGAACTTGTTACAATGCTTTAGTCTTATACAAACTATTATTCTAGATTAGGAAAAAGTTGATCATAGTATGACAGAACGGAAGCAAGTAGAAAAGAAGGACAAGTTTAGCCTAGTGGACTAAATCTTCCAAAGAAAATTATGAACACATATATCAAAATCAGTAGTAACTTTAGGTAGGAGCTTACGTTATTATTAATGAGAAAAAAACAGAAGTCAGGCATAGATTTTTCGTGAGAGTATTGAAGTCAGCTTCGAAAGTACTTTTATATTTGTCCCCTATCTTTATTCTCCTCGACAATTTTCTTCACTATTTCAATTATCTAAATATTTATTTGGTTGATAATTTGTATAATTCACTTTCTAATAACTGATTATTATTACTGAGAAAAAAGGTTAAAAATTACACAAGAAAATATAACGGAGTCCCTTTTTTTAGATGGTAACAGATCTAATATATTAATAAATCATCAGCGCAAATTTTGTACTGGAACCAAGATTACATCAAGAAGCGCTAGGACAAAAACAAAAATTAAACTTCCTTGTTCTTCTTACAAGGAGTGTAAGACTTATTGGATACTGTTCATCTATATATTTTGCTTTACACCAAAAACTAAAAAGAAGAATGCAATTCATTTTGATCTTCTGTACATGGCTACTTATATCTTCAAAACACCTTGATTCGTCTCCTTCCAAATTGTCCACCAAATGGCTGTTGGGACAATTTTCCATCTATCTTTGTTAGATGTAGAGCTCCCCACCCCCCACTCCCACCCGTGTTCCAGCTAGACAAAAGTTCATAGGTTCTTCCTGGCATTGTCCATCAGATATCCCTGATGTTAATGAACAACTCCCAGTGCTGTCTTGTCACTCTACAATGCAGAAACAGATGGCTAATTGTCTATGCATCTTGGCCACACAAATAACATCTAGAACAGATTGATAACCCTCTTTTCATGAGGTTTTCTCGAGTGCGTACTGTTTCTTTAGCCACCAACCAAGTAAAGCATGCCACTTTATATGGTATTTTGACTTTCTATATATGCTTCCAAGGCCATTGGCTGAGTTGATGTCCTACCAGGTTCAGATTTTTATAAGTTGATCCTACTGTAAACCTCCCGCTGCTATGTTTCTACCATACTAGAGGGTCTTCCCCCTCTTGTAATCCTCTACATTGTTCCAAAGTATTGTAAAATTCTGTTATTGTAGTTAGTTCCCAGTCTTGTAACAATCTAGTCTTGTAACAATCTAGTCTTGTAACAATCTTCTGAATGTCAAGTTCCATCCTCCAGTACCCCATAACTCCTTAACTGTTGCCCCTTGTTGCTAATTCAGAGTAAAAATATCAAGGAACAAATTCTTCAAACTTCCAATTCCTAGCCAGTTTTTTTTTTTTTGATGAAGTAAGGTGTTTCATTAAAGGCATCAAGAAGATGCAATAAGATACAATGAGAAAGTCCTTGGTTAACTCTATAAGACAAAAAAACCTATATAGCTATGAGTTAACCAAGACCAAAACCAAAAAGAGTGACTATTAAGCCATATTAAGAGAGCCAATAAAATCTAAGAGGGGAATAAGATCATTTACAGGGGAAAGGTTACTCCAACTAAACAGGTTCATTATACACTTAGATTTCAGAAGGCTGGTGGAAGTTGATATGCCTTCAAAACACCTGTTGTTCCTTTCTGTCCATATACACCAACAAATACATGCTGGAATCATTTGCCAGGTTTTTTTGATGGCTTTACCAACTCTCCAGGAGCACCAGCCTTCAATGGCTTCCTTGATATCCTGAGGAATGACCCAACTGAGGCAAAAAACTGCTAAGAACATATTCCATATATCTGCTGCCACTGGACAGTGCAAGAAGAGGTGGTTCACTGATTCTGCATTGCTGTAGCATCTGTTGACTAGTTGGAAGTTTCTTCTGCATAAGTTGTCCTGAGTCAAGGCAGCATTTCTGAGAGCAATCCAAGAAAAGCTCATCACTTTTGTAGGTAGTTTTGATCTCCATATATGCTTCCATGGCCAGTTATCTATCATTCCATTAGCTTCACATAGTTTGTTGTACCCAGCCTTCACTGTGTAAATACCCTTTGAAGAGTTCCCCCACTTTAATCTGTCTTGAGTTTGGAGGTCTATGGAGAAACCTTCAATAATTCTGTAGAGGTCAATGAGTTTATCTAGTTCCCAATCCTGCATGTTCCTTCTGAAAAGAGGTTCCCATATGTTCCCTGCTCTGTACTGGGCTATTGATGAGTCAAAATCAATAGCTATCTGATATATGCCAGGGTGAGAATCTTTTAGAGGCTAGTTTTGAAGCCACCTATCCTTCCAGAATTTGACAGAGTTACCGTTTCCTACTTTGAAGGATACCTCTTGAAAGAATTCCTCTTTCATATTGTTGATATGTTTCCAAGGCCCTACTCCATATGGTGCTCTGTTTTTCTTTGTACTCCAATTGTCTAGCTTCCCATACTTTGCTGTTACCACCTTTTTCCATATGCTGGTGGTTTCTTGTGCATACCTCCACCACCATTTCAATAGTAGGCTCTTGTTGTGCTTTTGTAGGTCTCTGATACCTAGACCACCCTGGTTCTTTGGCATGATGACTTTGGACCACTTAACCAGGTGGAATTTATAGCCTTCACTGTTGCCCTCCCAAAGAAAAGTTCTTCTAATTTTGTCCAGTTGTTTTTGGACTTTGCTTGGCATAGGAAAAAGAGACATAATGTAAGTAGGGATACTATCCAGAACACTATTGATCAGTGTCAATCTCCCCCCATCGACAAGTATTGCATTTTCCATGTTGCCTATCTTTTCTCTACCTTTTCAATGACTCCATTCCAGACTTCAGTTGCTTTGTATTTAGCACCTAGAGGGAGGCCTAGATATGTAGTAGGGAAATGGCCAATGCTACAACCCATGATTCCAGCTAGTTCCTCCAGATTTGGAACCTCATTCACAGAATAGATCACACTTTTTGCCATATTGATATGAAGCCCAGAGATGGCTTCAAAGAGGAGGAGTGTCAAGTTGAGGTATTGAACTTGAAGCTTCTCTGCCCCACAAAAAATTAAGGTGTCATCTGCATATAGCAAATGAGAAACTGAGACTGGGATGTCAGTATTGCTGCCCACCTCAAACCCTTCTAACCACTGCATTTGCTTAGCTTTATCAAGCATTTTGCTCAAACCCTCCATGGCTAAGATGAATAAGAAGGGAGACAGGGGGTCTCCTTGTCTTATCCCTTTTTGTGGGGAGAAGAAACCTACTGGTGTTCTGTTGATTAGGATGGAGTATTTAACAGTGGTCAGGCTAAACTTGATCCATCTAATCCATCTGTCCCCAAACCCCATATCTTTCAGCATGGAAAGCAGGTATGCCCAGTTGACTTTATCAAATGCCTTCTCTACATCTAGCTTGCATAGAATGCCTGGGACCCCACTCTTTAATCTCCCATCCAATAACTCATTTGCTACAAGAGAAGCATCAGTGATCTGCCTGCCTTTCAGGAATGCATTTTGCTCTTCTGATACCAACTTCCAAATGACTGTCTTCAACCTTTCTGCTAGGAGTTTGGCTATGATTTTGTATACACTTCCAATGAGACTTATGGGACTGAAGTCTCTAAGCTCAATTGCACCTTTCTTTTTGGGGACTAATGTGATAAAAGAGGCATTGCATGACCTGACCATGTAGCAATGCTGATGGAAGTGGTTAATAGCACCCATAATGTCTGCTTTGATTATGTCCCATGCTCTTTGGTAGAAAGCCATTGTGAATCCATCAGGGCCTGGGCTTTTGTCTGGTGCACAAGAATTGATTGCTGCCTTCACTTCCTCTTCTTCAAAAGCTCTTTCTAGCCATATCTTCTCAGCTGCTGTTAGGGTAGCTAGATTTTCAAACTTAGCACTAGGCCTCCAAGGTTCATTTTCAGTGTACAAGTCTTGGTAGAAAGACAGGATTTCAGCCTTAATTTCCTCAGTGTCCTCACTAATTTCCTCCCCAATCATCAATTTGTCTATGCAGTTTTTCCTTCTGTGGGAATTGGCCATTTTTTGGAAAAAATTTGGTGTTTCTATCTCCTTCTTTGAGTCATAGACACCTAGACTTTTGTCTCCAAGAGACCTCTTCTGCCTTTGCCAAATGTTGCAGCTCCAGCTTAATGCTCATTGAAACTTCTTTCTCAGCTTGTGTCATAAGTCTGTTTTCAGTTGCTACTTCCATTAGAGCAAGATCTTCCAAAAGTTTGGTCCTCCTTGCTTCCAGCTGGCCAAAAGACTCCTTGTTCCAGTTTGTGATGTCTTTTTTCAGACACCTTAGTTTCTGCATCAGAATGAAGTCATGACTGCCATCAATTGCATAGCTGAGCCACCATTCCTTAACCTTGTCCATGAATCCTTCAGCCTGAAGCCACATATTTTCAAACTTATATGAAGGGTTGGCTGCCCAGTCACCACATTGAAGCAGCAAAGGTCTGTGATGAGAGACAACTCTAGGGAGGGCTATTTGCTTGATTGCTTTGAAATTGTCATTCCATTCTGGGGAAATAAGAAACCTGTCAATTCTGGATGCCTACGGTGAGTCTTCACCCCTAAACCAGGTGTAGTGAGCTCCCAGGAGAGGCAAGTCTATGATGCCCAGATCCTGTATGATATCAGTGAAGGATTTCATGGCCCTGGATCTCCTAATGCAGTTATATCTTTCACTCTCGTATCTACAGACATTGAAATCACCACCTATGACCCATTGATCTTCCCATATTCCTCTGATGGCTGCAAGTTCATGCCAAAGAATCTCTCTTTCTGAGTTGTTATAAGGTCCATAAACCCCTATAAAGCACCATCTGAAGTTCTCTATTGCACTTTCAAACATGCATGAAATTGTGTAATGGCCTTGGTGTACTCCTCTGTTGAGCCATTTTCTTTTGTCCCAAAGAACAATGATACCACCACTTCTCCCAATTGAATTTAGTACTGCCCAATCAACCCATCTGTTGCCCCATACTTGCCTGATCCAGTGAGGGGGCCATTCTTCTATTTTTGTTTCTTGAAGGCAGACTATGTCTGCTTTCCATTTATTAATCAGAGATTTTATAGTGCTTCTTTTTTCTGCCTCATTTAGACCCCGTACATTTCAGCTTAAAATCTTGATCTTCATCCAGAAAAGGCCTTGTAATGCCTGTCCCTTTCCCCTGCCTTCTTACCATTATAATTCATTCCCCATCTGAGCCTTTCCAGTTCTAAAGACTGCTTCTTCTTCCCTTTTGTGATTGCCTTGATTGTAGTTTTCTGCTTCTGAACTTGTTCTTGTCTTTTTTGCTCCATTCGAAGAACCATGGCAAAAATTTCATGTTCGAACCCCACCACATTAACCCCAAAAACCTTGCACGCCTTGAGCATAACTGACTTGGTCCATCTTGATGTTCCAATAACTGCTGGTACATCCATGTCCTGTGAATTTGGATGTCCCATACCATACCAAGGAAGAGAGAGTGTATCACAAGAGGAATTATCTGCTTCGGAGCTGCTTACAGTTCCCACAAAATTTGGAATTCTTGGTACTAACTGGTTCATTGGTTCTGCCTCGTCATCTGCGTCTGAAGGAGACTCGCATGCAAAGGATAAAGACTGCTACTCTGAGATTTGGTCTTCTTCTGTTGCTTCAATTTCGATGGAGAGAGGGTCAAATCTATTTGACTGTGGGATTGGGCTGTTGCGCTTGGAGCATGGATCAATAAGAGGCCCAATAGCCCTCCATCTTTGGTAGAAATGGCATGGTGTAGCCACTATTTAAGGTGGTATTTATTTTTTATCCAGCAATTCTAATGTTGAGCAAAAATAGCCACTGCCCTATTAAAATTAATATGAAAAGACATTTTTACCCTTTCTTCCCAAACCCTTGCTTCTCTCTCCGTGCCTTCTCCATAACTGTTGCATTATGTTGAGGTGGCGGAGCCTATCTACACAGTCATTCTAATGCACATCGCTTGTAAGCATTCATTAAAAGACAAAAGCTCTTTAACAGAACTTTTCAATATTCATGGTTCAAAAGTTAGTAACAGAACTTTGTAAGTAGGTTGTAGACCTTCTGCTCTCCTTACATGGTTCAGTTGGAAAGCACAAAATAAAAGAAACAAAAATAATGATTTCAATTCATCGCCAAAGAATAATGTCGCAGACTCTCCCAAATTTAAATCTTTTAACTTTGATTTTCAAGTTCAAAAGTTAAGGACAGACATCAGTTACAAGTTCAAAACTTAAGGACAATAGGTCCTTAACTTTGATTTCCAAGTTCTAAGGCAGTCCTTAACTTTGAGTTCCAGTTTCAAAAGTTAAGGACAGGCAGTCCTTAACTTATAGTTTCAAGTTCAAAACTTAAGGACATGCAGTCCTTAAGTTATTGTTTCAAGTTCAAAACTTAAGGACATGCCGTCCTTAAGTTATTGTTTCAAGTTCAAAACTTAAGGACATGCAGTCCTTAACTTTGAGTTTAAAGTTCAAAAGTTAAGGACAGACAGTCCTTAATTTACAGTTACACGTTCAAAAGTTAAGGACAAGCAGTACTTAACTTACGGTTACAAGTTCAAAAGTTAAGGACAATAAGTCCTTAACTTTGACTTACAAGTTCAAAAGTTAAGGACGCTTGGTCTTGAAGTTTGAGTTCCAAGTTCAAAACTTAAGGACATGCAGTCCTTAACTTTGAGTTTCAGTTTCAAAAGTTAAGGACAGGCAGTCCTTAACTTATAGTTTCAAGTTCAAAACTTAAGGACATGCAGTCCTTAAGTTATTGTTTCAAGTTCAAAACTTAAGGACATGCAGTCCTTAACTTTGAGTTTAAAATTCAAAAGTTAAGGACAGATAAGTCCTTAACTTTGACTTACAAGTTCAAAAGTTAAGGACGCTTGGTCTTGAAGTTTGAGTTCCAAGTTCAAAACTTAAGGACTTTCTGGTCTTAACTTTGAGTTTCAGTTTCAAAAGTTAAGGACAGGCAGTCCTTAACTTATAGTTTCAAGTTCAAAACTTAAGGACATGCAGTCCTTTAAGTTATTGTTTCAAGTTCAAAACTTAAGGACATGCAGTCCTTAACTTTGAGTTTAAAGTTCAAAAGTTAAGGACAGACAGTCCTTAACTTACAGTTACACGTTCAAAAGTTAAGGACAAGCAGTACTTAACTTACGGTTACAAGTTCAAAAGTTAAGGACAATAGGTCCTTAACTTTGACTTACAAGTTCAAAAGTTAAGGACGCTTGGTCTTGAAGTTTGAGTTCCAAGTTCAAAACTTAAGGACATGTAACCTTGAAGTCCTGAACTTAGAGTTCCAAGTTCAAAAGTTAAGGACATGTAGTCCTGAAGTCCTGAACTTAGAGTTTCAAGTTCAAAAGTTAAGGACATGTAGTCCTGAAGTTAAGGACATGAGAAGAAGGGTATTTTTGTCCGAGCAGTTAAAGTTTATTAAACCAGTGGCTAAAGACTAAAGACATTTAAAACGCTGGCTTTAAAATAAAGACATAAGCTGTTAGTGGCTATCTGTGCACATCGCCCCCATCTTTGCTTATAAGAGCTGCGTTTATAAATGTGTTTACCCTTTGGGCCTTTGTTGCCTTTTGAATAGTAGTCATGGGCCATATTGTGGCCCAAATTTTTAACCGCCTCTTTACCCTTTTTATTGATAGGGTTTGGTGGAATCCTACGTGGCTGCTCATATATTGCGTTTGAATTAAAGGTGCTCTGATGTCTGAGCACAGTGCTATTACCCAGTGGATCTTCCTCCGTCATCTTCGAGAAGCTCGAAGAAGCCTCCTTCCTCGTCTCCTTCTGTAGTCTCACCGCTTGGGGATCGTGCACCGGGCTGCCCTTTTATACAAAGTGTCATAGTAATGAGATATCTCCAAAGCAGCAGGTAAAATTTTCTTAATGGGCATTTTATCAAACATTTCATATGCATTAGTTAGTTCCCACCTTTCGCATTTAACTCTCGAATTGTTGAGAGGCAGACCCATTATTCCGAGTTTCGAAGCTCAACGAATTTGCATGTCATCAAAAAGATATAAACATATAAGTATATAAACCAAAACCCTTATTTCCTCGTCTTCAGAGAAAAAGAAATCAGTGCACACAAAAAAAAAAAATCAAACACAAACGAAGGGGGAAATTCCCAAAATAAACATGAATGCTTACCGGGTAAGAAAGTAATTAAGAGGAAGAATAATGACTGAATAAATGAAAGAGCTTGAGCAGGAACCAAATCAAAGGTTAACGAGAGGAGCAGTGGCTGTTTAGCAGAAGAAAAATTGGGGAAACTTTCTTTCAAAATATCAGCGGTGTTAAACCCTTGTATACTACTTTGATTACGCACGGAGTTAGGGTATTATTCTTTTGTTGTCTTAAAACCTTAAGAAAAGTTTGTCGTTAAAATTAAAATGGGTTATATTAAGAATTTAAAGTTGAATTATTTTTAATTGTAAAAATATATCCTTTTTTTTAAATGGATCAAAAAAAGAAAGTGTGTCTTTTAAATTGAAACGGATGGAGTAATAAAACTTAAGGTATAATTGCTTCAAATTTTTATTTTTTTTTGGTTAAATACGATAAATTTGAATGCGACATGTATATCGTAGTCAGGGAATTGCGACCTATAAATCGCTTTAGTGAATGCGACCTATAAATCGCATTTAAGTGTTATTTTTTCTTGCTTTTATTTCCTTTTCTTTATTCCTATAACATCGTTATTTATAAAGAACGTTTTTCGACATTTTCTAATTAAAAAAGACTTCCTAAAAGTTTAAATATGACAAATATATTTAACAATTGAAAAGAAAACAAATATTGTCCTATTTTCTTTTTGAGCTCAAAAACAAATTTTTTATTAAACTGAATCAGCAACTAGATAAATTTTTTCCTACTCTACACTTCCTTTATACTTTGAAACAAATACATTAAAATGCCTCTTTTTTATTTGCCGGATTTTTACTTAGAATATTGGATTTCGATAATTTTTAGAAACCAAATTAAGAGTTAGCATATGATTGACTGATATCACATATTTTTTGGAAATATATTTTTTTCCAAGAACATGAAAAAATTTATGTTTGTTCAAGAAACATTATTTGTGTGTGTACTACATTTATTGTTTTACTAGCAAATTGATGGAGTTATTTATAAACTAGTACATCTACCCGCGCTTTGCACGGGGTTTAAGTGTGATGACTCAATACCCAAGCCCGGTCGTGATGGCGCCTCTCGTGAAGACAAGGCCAGCCACACCAATACGGGACACTTCTTTTAAGCAGTAAATCACCATTTAAGCAATCATGAAACATGATTTAATAACAATAATTTGCGAAAACATAGATAATAATAGTAGAACCATCCCGACACAGCCCAAACCAAGGTGTCACAAGTCACAAGCATCTATTAGAGTGAAGTTACAACTACAAGCCGGAAATATACTAAATAGGATTTATAAATAAAAGGAAGAAATGCGGTGTCGCGAACGCTGGCAGTCACCTCGCTCCACTTTGATAGCATAGTCTCTAATCAGCTCAAAATCCGCTACCGGGTGAACAAATACCTGCATCTGCATGCGAGGTGCAGGGAGTAAAGTGAGTACTCCAACTCAGTGACTAATAAAGGTAAATAACGTCTGAGCAGTAAGAAATCACGTAAAGCAACCAATATGATGTATAGAAGCAGGGTACAATCCTTTGAGAAAACAGTGAAACTGTGAAATTCTTTGGAAATCTCTTGGCTCAGTTTAAATCTCTTTTGAAAATGATCTTTCCAACAGTTACGAAATGATTTCAAAATAGTTAGTGCCGATAAGCACAGAAAATTTGCCCCTCGGGCACAAATACCACAGTATAACAGGAAAAAGGTAAGTAAATATGCAAGATGAGCACATAAAAGTTCACCCCTCGGGCAATATCTCAAAACAGTACCAGCCCCTCGGGCTCACTCTCAGAAACACTCTAAGCCCCTCGGGCTCTCTTTCTCTCTCAAATCACTCTCAGAACAGTATCACATAGTAACCGATGCGGCGTGAAGCCCGATCCATATATCGTTGCGGCGTGCAGCCCGATCCATATCTCGCTGCCCGATCCATATGGGTACCCGCGCTCACTGTGGGGGTGCAGACTCCGGAGGGGCCCCTTACGGCCCAAGCGCAATATCAAGCCACCTCGTGGCATATNACCATATTCCAGAATACTTTACTCTGAAGAACTTCCCGCGAACCTATATCCGTTACCTTTACCTCCCTGATACAGATACATAGAATCCCATAATTAACATAGAAATACCACAATTCTGAACCTCTTCCAATGAAAACACAGTTTCTAACCACACATGCAACTTTAAAATACCCGATGGTTCCCTGTAGAATCTTGAACACATTAGAACCATTCTCGAAAGTCATTCACTCTTATTCAAACTGCAAATTACCTGACCTAACGAACAGAACCACCTGTGCCTAATTGGCACTCCGATACCGCAAAATGAAATCCTCATCCCAGTACAACCAAGCAACTTCCTGCTCTATGCGCCGAGCATTCTTCACCCACAACATTCTAGACATTTCGTGATTCTCATACCTTATGAAGCATAATATAACCTTTGTCAAAATTTTCCTTTACTCTAGCCATAGCTAATTCACTCGCATGCCCCAAACTGGAGCCAACATAGCACCTAACCGTGCAATCAACTGCTCACAGCAGACTCACCCACTTGGCTCGAAGCCATAGATCAAGATATGCTCAATAACTCATAACACTTTTACTCTATTGATGCCACCATACCATAGCGAGATTAAACTCAAATCAATTATAAGTTTGTGAAAACACAGATCATCTAGTACTGTAAATCTTCTACAAACCTCGCATTTATCCCCGTAATAGTTAAGTCCACTCTCTTAAGCGACCCAAAATTTCAAATTTCAACACGTACCCTTCAATCACACATGAGACCTTCTAACATACACATAAGGATCACACCACTTCAGAACACTCCGCAGGTGATAACCCACCTGTTTCGCCTCACTATAATATTTCCGTATACCTTCTACCGTCATACACATTACACAGCCACTTAGTCTTCCTGAGTTTGAACTCATATCGCAACATGCAATTTACTTCACTCTCAACTAGGAGACACGAAAAGATTCTTCACGCGCCCATAACTCGGAGTTACACATCCAATCACAATGGAAATCATACACTTAATAGTTCATCTTTCATCCAGCAGACCTTCCTCGTCACTTCCCAGTCACATAGATACATCCCGCAGTACTAATACATTCTTCACATAGCTACCCAGCCATCACTTCCACTAATAGGGACACTACCGAACATATAAGTTCAAATCACTTATTCACACAATCAGCACCTCGGTGCTCAAGCCATAGGCAAAGATCCGGCCTCAAGTCCTTCAGACTGGCCCCAACATCAACTCACAAAAATCACATCTCGCCCATCGATCGGGGAATCACAAGACATCAAGGTACATCTGATACTGAGCGCTCATGTGCGCATACGAACGCGTGGAAGGAAATTTCAAGAGTTACATTTCAAGCTGAATCAAGGACGCACGATAAGAATTCCAAGAATATGAAGTTTTCCTAAAGGTTCTGCAGCCTCTCGAGGATAAATACAGACGTCTCCGTACCGATCCGCGAGACTCTACTGAACCTGCTCATGACTCGTGAGACCTAGTAACCTAGGCTCTGATACCAACTTGTCACGACTCAATTCCCAAGCCCGGTCGTGATGGCGCCTCTCGTGAAGACAAGGCCAGCCAGACCAATACGGGACACTTCTTTTAAGCAGTAAATCACCATTTAAGCAATTATGAAACATGATTTAATAACAATAATTTGCGGAAACATAGATATAATAGTAGAACCATCCCAACACAGCCCAAACCGGGGTGTCACAAGTCACGAGCATCTATTAGAGTGAAGTTACAACTACAAGCTGGAAATATACAAAATAGGATTTATAAATAAAAGGAAGAAATGCGGTGCCGCGAACGCTGGCAGTCACCTCGCTCCACTTTGATAGCATAGTCTCTAATCAGCTCAAAACCCGCTACCGGGTGAACAAATACCTGCATCTGCACGCGAGGTGCAGGGAGTAAAGTGAGTACTCCAACTCAGTGAGTAATAAAGGTAAATAACGTCTGAGCAGTAAGAAATCACGTAAAGCAACCAATATGCTGTATAGAAAACAATGAAACTGTGAAATTCTTTGGAAATCTCTTGGCTCAGTTTAAATCTCTTTTGAAAATGATCTTTCCAACAGTTACGAAATGATTTCAAAATAGTTAGTGCCGATAAGCACAGAAAATTTGCCCCTCGGGCACAAATACCACAGTATAACAGGAAAAAGGTAAGTAAATATGCAAGATGAGCACATAAAAGTTCGCCCCTCGGGCAATATCTCAAAACAGTACCAGCCCCTCGGGCTCACTCTCAGAAACACTCTAAGCCCCTCGGGCTCTCTTTCTCTCTCAAATCACTCTCAGAACAGTATCACATAGTAACCGATGCGGCGTGAAGCCCGATCCATATATCGTTGCGGCGTGCAGCCCGATCCATATCTCGCTGCCCGATCCATATGGGTACCCGCGCTCACTGTGGGGGTGCAGACTCCGGAGGGGCCCCTTACGGCCCAAGCGCAATATCAAGCCACCTCGTGGCATATAACATAAGTCCTGAAAGCCTTCTCACATCACACTCAAGGCCTGAAAGCCTCCTCACATAACACTCGAGGCCTGAAAGCCTCCTCACATCACTCACATATATCCTCACATATGGCCCTCGGCCTCACTCAGTCCAGAAAACATCATAAGCCCCTCGGGCATCAATAAAATAGTAGTGCTCAGCCCAAACAACAGTGGAAATATCATTTAAGTCTCAAAGTTCAATTAAAGCGGCTGAGTTTGTAAAACAGTATAATCAACAGGACTGAGTTCCAGTAGTATATCAAAATAGTGGGGAAACAGTGATAAAAATCCCCGAAGGGTTCAGATAATTGGCGCGAAGCCCAAATATGACAATCAGCCCAAATCATGATAATAACAAATAAGTTTCAGTCAAATACGCGGTAAAATCATCAATCGGGACGGACCAAGTCACAATCCCCAACAGTGCTCCACCACACGCTCGCTATCCGGCATGCAAGTCACATCAATATAGCACTATGATGTGCAAATCCGGGGTTTCAAACCCTCATGATATCATTTACAATCATTACTCACCTCGAACCGGTGAAATCTCTAGCTCGCGACGCCTTTGCCCCTCAAATCGGCCTCCACGCGCGTCGAATCTATCCAAAATCAGAGCGAATACATCACAATAGGCTAAGAGGACATTAACCCAATCGAAAAGAATCGAAAAACATCGAAAGTCACGAAATTTGCAAAACCCGAGCTCCGGGCCCACTTCTCGAAAAAATTAGAAAATTAACATCATCGGATTCCTCATCTCGCCACGAGTTTATACATACCAAAAACTCCCAAATCCGAGCCCAAATGACCCATCAAATCCCATTTTGAAATACCAAATTTTCAAGCCCTAGCTTTACCCTCTTTTGATGAATTTTCAAAAATTTCTATGTTAATTCTACCATTAAATCATGTATTAAGGTCAAGGAACTCACCTCCAATCACACCTAGTCGAAATCCCCTTCAATTTCTGCCCAAAAGCTCTCAAGGTCGATCAAAAATGGAGGAAATGAACTTAAGCTCGCGGAACCAAATGAGTTTTAAAACCCTTCTCTGAACAGTCTTTTTCGTATCTGCGGTTACCTTTCCACATATGCGACTACCGCTTCTGCGGAACTTACTAATACGCCCAGGACCGCTTCTGCGGTCCAATCCCGCTACTGCGGTGACTGCATCTGCGCACAACCTATCGCTTCTGCGGAACACCCTTCACCAACACGGATCGCTTCTGCGGTCAGCAACCGCATTTGTGGAGACCGCTCCTGCGGAACCCCTCCGCTTCTGCAGAAATCCTCCACATAGCCCACATTCGCACCTGTGACCGTATCTTCGCATCTGCGAAACCGCTTCTGCGGCCCCTTTTCCGCAGATGCGGAAATACTAGATATCAACAAACCAGCAAATTTCACAACTCCAAAATCCATCCCGATGGCTATCCGAAATCACCGCGAGGCCCCCGGGACCTCAACCAAAAGTGCCAACCCATCCTAAAACATCATTCAAACTTGCCTCAATCGCCAAAACACCTCAAACAACACCAAAGCCATCAATTCACATCGAATTCAAGCCTAAGTTCATCTAAAACTTACGAAACACGCATTTGATCAAAAACCCAAACAAAACACCTCGGAATGACCTGAAATTTTGCACACACATCCCAAATCACATAACGAAGCTACAACAACTCTCGGAATTCCATTCTGACCCTCGGATCAAGTCTCACCTATCAACCGGAAATCGCCAAAATACTAATTTCGCCAATTCAAGCCTAATTCTACAACGGACCTCCAAAACCAATTCTGATCATGCTCCTAAGTGACAATTCACCTAACGAAGCTAACCAAATCATAAAAACTCCGATCCGAGCTCATATATAAATGAGTCTACTCTTGGTCAAACCTTTCAAATTCAAAGCTTTCAACTGAGACTATTCTTTCAAATTCATTTTGTTTTTCCTAAAACCGAAACCAACGATCTACATCCGTCATAATACATAGCACTGGGCAAGTCATGCCCGAGAACTGGCGATCAAGGTGCAAAAGCTCAAAACGACCGGTCGGGTTGTTACATTAAGAAACATCAATAAAATTTAAAAAAGTTATCAAGTTAACAACAAATGCAGATATTATCCCTCTTTTTATGAGAAAGAAAATCGCCAATAAATAAAATACATTTGGTTTAACTCATAAATTTAGTTCAATTGAAACAAATAATCTATGTGATGTATAGTTAATTGTATATTACCAATGAAGATTATTTAAGTTTTATCTAATTAAGAAAGTCCAAGACTAATAAAATTAAAAAATAAAATTAAAATAAAAGTTGCATAGATTCTTAAAACTACTAACTACACAAATAAAATAAAATAAATTATTGTTAGTTGTATATTGAGAAGGTGAAAATTTCTATGAAAAACAATATATACTTTCGGACAAAAGATTATTAGGAAGACCTCCTCCTCTTACCTTGCAACATAAATGTTAAAACTCTTATTCCATCAATTTATTGCATTATTCTGGTAGTTAAAGCATAATTTTATGGGATACATTTAGTTGAGCAACTGCAATATCAAATTAGAGATAATGACACACTTTAAAGAATAAAATTCACCAAGCATTCACATGACCATTCAATTTTTTAATAAAAAATTCTGTCAACAACACTTAAGAAGATAAGAACCAAAATTAATGTGTGTAAATCCTAACATTAGAATAATGAGTATTGTTTGACAGTTGATTATGAACTTCAATAAGTTTTCAATCATCTATAGTTTAACCCGAAAATCAAAAATACTTTATTCGTAAAGTTGTTAACTCGTTATCTAGTGATTTTTAAACTACTAAACGTATAACATGTGATTTTCTTAATTAATTAGATTAACATTATATGTTTACTTAAAGTTTACTACAAATTGTTAATGTCATAGATTAATGCCTAGTGAATTGAACGTTTGAATTTTTTTGGCACAACCTTCATAATACAAGTAAAGCTTTACGATGATGGTGGTAGAATGATCTTTGTTCCTCAAGAAAGGTCACAACGCTACACTTTTTTTTTTTTGTGTGGAGCCATTCTTCTTTTGATCTCATCCTTATTTGCTTTGGCTTTTTCCTTTTTCTTTTGAACACCGAAAGTAAATAAATCTTTGAGTATTATGAAAACGCAGAAAGAAACTGAGAATTTTGAAAAAGAACGTTAGAGTAAACATGTTATAAATTTACGAAACCCATTTGAAGGAAATTTAAAGAGTTATGAGTGTTAGAAGATAAACAACTTTAGACAAGGAAAAATAGTTCAAAAAAAGTTCATTGAAGAAAAGAAATAGAGGCAAAAAGAATTAAGAACATATAGAAAAATGATAAATCGATATATAACAGGAAAAGAAAAGCACATTAGAATCTCACTTCGACATAGGAGAAAATCATGACTCAAAGTTATTGTAATTGTATAGTATAAATATATACAGCAAAAAACAGATATCAAAATCTCTATGTATATTTGAAGAAAATCACTACTTCAACTTATACAACATAAACTTAAAGATGAAAAAATCAAAGATCATTAATGAGAATTGTGAAATAGGCTTTACTTCAATCTTCACCTCATTATTTGACGCTTCATCTGAAACATTCTTCTTAAGATTCACACATGTATGGAATATCTCAATGCATTTACCTTAAACAAACAACAAAAAATATAATTTAAACCATATCTTAGTATATTTTTTCTTTTCCTCTCTAGAATCTTTGACACAGAGATAACTCAAACCATTATAAGCAGAATATAAAGTTTGTATCAATCATATTTGTTCAAAACATAGAATTCCTTATATATGTACATATGGAGGAACATATAATAAATTGTCATAAACTTACACACTAAATATTTAGAGATTATGAATATGAAAGGCATGGGAGTTATTCAAATTATAAAAAAATATAGGTTATGAAGATAAAGAGGTGTGAGTTATGAAATATAATTTTTAATATAAAATAAATGAAAAAATTAATGAAAACCCCCAAAAAAGGAAAAAAAAGATAAATATGTTTCTTGGCTTAAGAGAGATGCCACCTCATCTTAATATATATATATATATATATAATATTATAATATATATATATAATATATATATATAATATAATATATATATATATATATATTATATATATATATATATATATATAAAAGATAATAATTAAAATAAAATAAGAAAACTTACATATTGATACTTCAAACATATGTTTGTAGATGCTCTTCCACATTAGATTATACATAATATGTTGGAAAACTGAAAAAAGTTAGTTATTTTCTTGATCTATTATTACCCTTTCTTTCCAGAATTTCATGTTAGGAAATTACATCTCCTTCCCTTTTTTTAGTTACCAAATTTGAGTTAATTCATTTTATCCTAATTAAACCAACATTGTTGTTATCCTTCTATGAAAAACAAATAATTTATCAAAAACATAAATAAAAAAAAAGTCCATTACATAAGCCAGAAATACTCCTTCTATGGTGAATGTTTTATTATTTTTATCGGATATCAAATTTCAAAACAAACCATAAGACTTAAATTATTTCGGGGCAAGTGCACATACAGTCATTCTCAGGGACGCTATTCAGATATTAGTCAGTACTTATTTTGTCCTGAAATTTTAAACTAAAAATCTTAATTTTAACACAATTGTCCTGAAAGCTAAAATTCGGAACGCACTGGCTAATTCCTAAAGAGCAGCCCTTTAGAATGGCTATCTGGTATCATTTCTACGATTGTTTCCGGTCATGAGTGCCCCTATGACACAAGCATATTTGAGTGGGTGGGCCGTTTCATCAAATCTATGAGAAGAACTCGATCTCATATCTGACGGCCGGCATGGTCATAGCCTCATAGGCTTCATTTCTACGATTGCTTTCTCGGTCGTTGAAACGTAAGGGGCCCACAAACAAAAATTGTTATGACCGAAACAAGCTAACGTTGTTGGTATCAGGTACTTACATTATTTTATTAAAGATTAAACATTTTTGTAAGTTTGAAGAAGCACGAGCAGCTGCCTAACTTTGGCTCAAACTCTATATTTGTCTTAAAAAATCTATTTATTAGGTACAAAATATTAATTTAGAACCCATAAGTTTCAAATCATGGCTCCGTCTCTGTGTGCCAATGGCTAGAGTTGTTCTTTGTACATTAAACACATGCAACGATTCAACTATTATATTAGCCTAGATGAGGCATTCAGAAGCCGAACTCGTTTTTGTCGACTCTTAGCCTGCTCTAAAAAGTGAATATGATCTTACTAAGGGCAGCCCGCTGCACAAAGCATCCCACGTTCCCGAAGGATTCGTGAAAGGGCCGCGCTCCAAGATGTAGGAAAATTAGGTCCATCCATAAGGGGTGCTTTAAGGCCCAATAGGATTATTAGTTAACCCTAATATTCCCTATATAAGTACACTTAGTGTGTACATTAAAAAAAACACCCTGCAGTATTTTTCTACGCTCTTCTCTCTCAATTTCGGTTAGGGTTTAGACTGTGGAATTGGGGGTTGCTCCAACACACCGTGACAACGACCGCCGACCAGTAATTCCAGCCACGGTTCATCCGTTTTCGCTTCCGCTTCACGAAGAACAAGTAAGTTCTCGTTTTACGATTTACGCGCTATCTAATGTTTTTAGATTATCGAGTGTTCCTTCATTGGTATCTAAGGCTGTCCAACGGGACGGGACGGGACAGGACGGGACGAAATTAACGGGACGGGACGAGACGGAACGATATTTAAGCGGGACGGGACGAAACGGGACGGGACGAAACGGGACGGGACAAACGGGACGAAACGTTCGTACCATCCCGCCCCGCTAACAAACGGGATGGGACGGGACGGGACGGGACGGGACGAGTTCGTGGGCCTTAAGTGTATTTTTTTTAATAAAAAAAACGTCTAGTTTTTTGAAAATTACTATGTTTTTAAAGTTTGCAACGGCTAGATTTTTGACTTATTTAATAAATTTAAATGTTACTATGGTAAAATGAAAATTAGAAGACTAAGTAAAGAATTACAAAAGACTTGTAATGAAATATTCTACTAATTATAAATTTATAATACAATTATAATTTATTTAATATAATTTAAAAGTATTAACTATTAAGTAACTAAGACAATTCATAAAAAAAAATTCAACGCTTAGAGCCTTTTATTTTATTAATAGAACTTTCAAATCTCAAATACAAATATAATTCTTTTGAAGAGCACCTAATCTACGCAACCACCTTCTAGGAAGGATTCTGTTTGAACTAAGCCTCTTAGTAGCCAATTACAAATTATCATACTAATATTTGTAAGCTCCTATATAGCTTCTTTGTAACTTATCAATAATATCTCTCGGACATTCTACTGGAATTGGCAATGTTGATTGATGTTCCATGAGCTCCATGCCGTCATCGCTCCCAGTGGTAAGTATCTCATTGTATTCTTCTTCTTCCGTAGTGGTTAATTTTTCAAAACCAAGATTTCTTCTTTCTGAATTAATCCAATCTCTGAATAATACAGAAATCTCTAGACTATCCTCCGCTAATGCATGTCTATGATCTCCAATTTGAAATCTTGCCGCGCTAAAAGCACTCTCCGATGCTACTGATGATGCTTGAATAGCCAGGATATCTCGGGCCATAATTGAAAGTGTTGGAAAAGCCTTGCCACGCTCCCTCCACCATGACAAAAGTTATTCCTTGCCTTCTTCGTCTTTAATATTTTCCAATCCTTGATTAAGATAAGAATCAAGTTCATCATCAATAGAGGAATCAAAACCTGTTATATCATTCATATCTTCCCATAAAACTTCTGCTCTAGACATAGAAGTAGAAGGAGCAGTTTCACAACCAGTTGTATCCATAGATTTATATTTATCAAACATTGATCTAGCATAAGAATATATGCTAGCTTGGCAGTTTTCGAGAGATGGTTGTTCATTTTCTTGAATTTCTAAATTCTCATAAATTTTACGAACAAGTCCCTTTGCACCTCTTAGTTTAAAGATGGGTTAAGTAGAATAGAAATTAAATAAACTTCGGGAATAGGGAAAAAATACTTTTTAAATTTTAAAATTATTTCTGTAATGGCAGGTGCATAAGTTGGATTTGTTTTATACTTACCAAATACAACAGAAATTCCACAAATATACCATAATATTTGTGAAACGGTAGGATAATATATACCAGAAAATTGTTTTGTAGCATAATAAAAATTTTCTAAAAATTTAGTAAGCTCTTTGATCTCATCCCAATCAAAATCAACAATTTGATCAACAGGGTAAGCATTATGCATATTGAATACCTTTTGGATAGGCATCCGATAATCATAAGCAACTTTAAGCATTTCATAAGTAGAATTCTACCTAGTACAAACACCTTTTGGAACTTTTCTAAATGGAAGGTTAGCACTAGCACATTGTTGAGCAAATTCACGAATTCTACTTTGTTTATGAGCACGAAAAATATAGCCACAAGCATGTTGTATTTTACTACTAGCATTAGAAAATAAATTAAGACCATTTTTTACAACCAAGTTAAAAATATGGCATGCACATCTAACATGAAAAATTATTGGATTAATTGAATAAGTCTAGATTTTAAGCTATTTGCTGCGGTTGTGTTAGCAGAATTATTATCTAAGGTGATAGTTAAAACTTTATTAATGAATCCATAAAAATAAAGTATTTGTAGAACACTAGTTGCAATTATGCCTAGTGTGTTTTGAATCAACAAATTTATAACCAATAATACGTTTTTGCAAGTTCCAGTGATGAGCAACTATCACTTGTTTTTAAAATGAATTCTGCGTTCCGAGGCCTCAATATCCTCTTTTATCTTCGCCTCGATTTGCGTGCGTGTCCCGGGCGCGTAGCCGGTAAGCTTAAATAGAAAATTGTGGAAAAATAATTAAATTTTGACTATAAAATGAGTTAATTTTGACTTCGGTCAACGTTTTGGCAAACGGACCCGGCCCGTGATTTGACGGTCCGGAGAGTCCTGTAGGAAAATATGGACTTGGGCGTATGCCCGGAATCGAATTCCAGACGGTCCCAAGCCCGAGAAATGGAATTTTTGAAGAAAAATTATTTTTCCGAAAAATGTAAAGGTTTTGAAAGTGGAAATGTTATGTGAAACCTGTGGTAATCGGGGCCGTATTATGGTTCTGGGGCGCCGATTACAGGTTCAATATGATTTATATGTGTTGTTGGTAAAATTTGATAAGAAACGGACTTGAAACTACGTGAATCGGATAGTTATTGAGAAAATTAAAAATTTGAAGTCTTGAGAATGTTTTATGATTTTGATGCTAAATTCATAGTTGTTGATTTTATTTTAGTGCTTTGAATGCACGAGCGAGTCCGTATGATGTTTTTAGGGTGGTGTGCATATTTGGTTTGGAGCCCCGAGGGTTCGGGTGAGTTTTAAATAGGCCACGGGGTGAAATTTTGGACTTAAGGAATTGCAGGCTTCGCATTTCCCAACCTCCCTTCGCAATTCCCAAGCCCATAATTCCTAGGCACATAGCCCTTAACCTAAAAAAAACCCTACAAAAACTAACCTAGACCTAAGACCTAAAAAGGAGCGAATTCCCAAAAGAGCTAAGGAAGAGAAGCTGCGCAACAGCAGCATTCCCTAGCCGAGTCAACCTTCCACTCTTTGTGACCTCAATCTCTCTCGTCTTCTTTTTCTTCAATTCAAATTAATACAACAGTCATCATCATTAAAGTTGCCCAATTCCTTCAAGGATATGGATAGAGGATGGTTTGACAATCAGATGTTCGGATTTGAGCAGCTCAATACTTGAAGCTTATCTAAGTTGAGAAATTGCCAAAAATCAGTCAAACAAATCTTAACAAGCTTCGGCGTCTTAGGATAAAATGTCACACCTAAGCTAGAGGAATTGTCAAGAACAAAAAAAAAGGAGCTACTGCTCGAGCGATTCAGAAAGGAAGTGGAGACAATTGTCTCAAATTCTCAACAACAAAAAAAAGCATAAAACGTGAGCATTAGCTTCTGCCGGCGAGAATTCGTTGGGATTGTCGTTCACCTAAGCTAGAGAATTCGTGCTCTTAAAACCGAGTGAACAATAGCTTTTGATTTGGGTTTCGAGTTTTCCGGTGTTGATTCGAGGTTTTGGTTTGTAATTTCGGCGTTTCAGTCCGTGGTCTGTTCGAGCATTTAGCCAAGATACGAGCAAATTGGTGGTGGAGTCAAGTGGTAAATCTATAATTGAAACGTGGATTGTGTTCGTGGCATCGAGGTAAGTGTTTGGTCTAACCTTAGCTTGAGGGATTAGGAGTTGAGTCCTATTTGCTATGTGTTAATTGTTGAGTACGACGTATAGGCATGGTGACGAGTATCTATACGTTGGTGTCTAGCATGACCGTGAGTCTTTAAATTGTAAATATCTTGATTTCGTTGTATTCCTCTTACCTTGGTGATGATTCCTAATTGTTGTGAAAAGCTTGTGAAAGGAAATTGTGACCTATGAACATCGAGGAGCATTGGTTCAAGTTATATCACACATGTGAAAGTATATGAAATGATTAAACCCCTTTGGAGCATTGGCTCAAGTGGTAAAGTGAGATATGAAATAAAAGTGAAAGAAAGAGAAAGAGTATTTAAATTGTTCCCTTGCCGGGGTATTGTTGCTTATTGATTATTTTCCCTTGCCGGGACGTTGAGATTATTGATGTTGTACCCTTGCCGGGATTTAATCGTTTCATTGTGTTCCCTTGCCGGGATTTCTATTATTATTTTGTTTATTCCCTTGCCCCTTGATTGTGATTGTTGTTTGGGTGAGGAAGAGTGTAAAGCACGAAGGGTGATGCCGTGCATTGTTTGCTATTGTGAGGAAAGAGTGTAAAGCACGAAGGGTGATGCCGTGCCGCACGATGTACCATTCCGTGCCAATTCTATTGATTATATGTGAGGAAAGAGAGTAAAAGCACGAGGGGTGATGCCGTGCACATCTTATTATTCTAATTGCTTGGTGAGGACGAGAGTAAAAGCACGAAGGGTGATGCCGTGCACTTGTCTTTGAGTTTTCCTGATTTGTGCTGATAATTGAGTTATGTTGTCCTCTACTTCTATTTATTGATTTTCTTGTTGTTATCGGTTCAAGTGCATTAGTTGTCTTATTCCATTATTACTGAGTTTTTTTTATGTTGGCATTTTCCTTTATTGTGTTACTTGTTATTATCGGCTCGAGGTATCGCTTTGAAATTAGGCTATAATTGCTACATGTTTATGTGATTTAATTGCTACTTGACATTTAGCATACTGAATATTAAATTGCCTATTTGCTCCTTAAAGTCCATAATTAATTGCTACTTGTCATTACTTGTTTTATTCAGTGAGTCATAATTATTTGTGTACTTGTTGTCTTATGAATTCGTATAAATTGTTGTGGTTCTTGGAGTAAATTTCATCTGGAAGAACTGTTGATTTAATGAAATGGGAGCGGGTGGTACGCCTACCACGAGATTTAATAAAATGGGAGCGGGTGGTACGCCTACCACGAGATTTAATAAAATGGGAGCGTGTGGTACGCCTACCACGAGATTTAATGAAATGGGAGCGGGTGGTACGCCTACCACGGAAACATTGAGAAATGGGATCGGGTTGCACACCTGCAACGAGATATGTTTTGACAGTGAAATCTGCTTTTATTTCCCTTATCCGTGTTAGAGTTAAATTATTGATGTTCTTTATTTTTTTTCTTGAAATTCTGTATTATCTGCTATCCCCGAAGCATGTTCCCCTCCCATTTAAAAATGTTTGTTCTTGTTATTTTCCCGTTGTAGATACACATATATAACTGTACAGGTTGATGTGGTAGTCATGTCTAGCCTTGTCACTACTTCGCCGGGGTTAGGCTAGGCACTTACCAGCACATGGGGTCAGTTGTGCTGATACTACACTCTGTGCTCTTTTGCACAGATCCAGGCACCGGACAGCAGTGGTAGATCGGGAGCCAGTCTCCAGTCCTCCGAGACACCGAGGTAGTCTTGCAGGCGTCCGCAGGCCCGGTGTCTCCTCTATCTTTATTTATGATCTGTTATCTCTTGTATTCGAGACAGACAATGTTACTCTCTTTCAAACGGTTGTATGTAGTAAATCTTAGTAGTCCGTGAGTATTGTGACACCAGTCTTGGGTAGAGGCCTTTGTTGAAATTTTCCGCATTTCTATTCAGTTTTCTATAATATTGAGACTTCCGCTTATTATTTAATTTTGTTGCTTTTGTATTATTGCCGATAATTGTTAAAAGGAATTATGTTATTAATGAAAAAGTAATTAAATTTAGCTTGCCTAGCTCTCATTAGTAGGCGCCATTACGACTCCCGAGGCGGGAAATCCGGGTCGTGACAAGTTGGTATCAGAGCTCTAAGTTACATAGGTCTCACAACTCACGGACAAACTTAGTAGAGTCTGAGGGATCGGTACAGAGACGTCTGTATTTATCCCTCAGAGGCTACAAAGTTAGGAAAAGTTTCACTTCTATTCTTTCCTGTCGTGCGATTTTGTTCTCTCAATGCTAAATTGAAACCTCCACTCTTGTCCTTTCGCGAATGGCGAGGTCATGTACCGCTTCTTCAGCTGAGCAGCAGCACAAACCAGTGATAGATTAGCTTCGTCTTTGGAGGCTTTGTAGAGGTAAAGGTATTAGAGGTGGAGGTAGTGATGCTAGAGGTGGAGGTGTAGGTACCGTTCTGGTTTGTGGTAGAGAAGCTTCGGTTTTATTTTGCGTCGTATCTGGTCATGCCTAGTGATTCATTGAGTGTTCCTGTTTATGTGTCTACACTGGTGGGTGATTCTATTGTGGTCGATCGAGTCCATCGTTCTTGTATTATGGTGATTGGAGGTTTTGAGACTCGAGTAGATTTGTTGCTTTTGGGACATGGTTGACTATGATATTATATTGAGGATGGACTGGTTATCACCTTACCATGCTATCGGGACTTCATGCCAAGACTGTGACCTTAGCTTTACCGGGTATGCCTCGTTTAGAGTGGAGAGGGACTCCTGGTCATTCTACCCATAGTGTTATCTCTTATGTGAAGGCTCGACGTATGGTCGAGAAGGGATGTTTGGCTTATTTAGCTTATGTTCGGGATTCCAGTGCTGAGGTTCCCTCCATCGATTATGTGCCCGTTGTTTGTGGGTTCCCTGATGTTTTTCCTTCAGACCTGCCGGGGATACCACCCGACAGGGACATTGATTTCTGTATTGATCTGGTCCCGGGCACTCAGCCCATTTCCATTCCGCCGTATCGTATGGCCCCGCCTGAGTTGAAAGAATTAAAGGAACAGTTGCAAGACTTGCTTGAGAAGGGTTTTATTAGACCCAGTGTCGCCTTGGGGTGCGCCAGTGTTGTTTGTTAAAAAGAAGGATGGGTCAATGAGATTGTGTATTGATTACCGGCAATTGAAAAAGGTTCCAATCAAGAATAAGTATCCACTGCCGAGTATTGATGATTTGTTCGATCAGCTTCAGGGTGCCAGGGTATTTTCAAATATTGGCTTGAGATCCGGCTACCATCAGTTGAGGATTAGGGAATCCGATGTTCCTAAGACAACTTTCAGCCCTCGGTACGAGCATTATGAGTTCTTGGTGATGTCATTCGGGTTGACAAATGCCCCAGCAACTTTTATGGATTTGATGAACCGAGTGTTCAGACCTTATCTTGATTCGTTCATGATAGTCTTCATTGATGATATTTTGATATATTTCCGCAGCCGGGAGGAGCACGAGCAGCACCTTAGAGTGGTTCTTCAGACTCTGAGGGATAGTAAGTTATATGCTAAGTTCTCGAAGTGTGAGTTCTGGTTGAGTTTAATTGCATTTCTGGGTCATGTTGTATCAGTAAAGGGTATTCAGGTTGATCCGAAGAAGATTGAGGCAGTTAAGAACTGGCCTAGACCAGCATCAGCTACAGAGGTTCGGAGTTTCTTGGGATTAGCAGGCTACTATCGTCGGTTCGTGGAGGGGTTTTCATCTATTGCAGCACCGATGACCAGGTTGACCCAGAAAGGTGCCCAGTTCAGATGGTCGGATGAGTGTGAGGAGAGCTTTCAGAAGCTCAAGACAGCTCTGACTACGGCGCCGGTGTTGGTTTTTCCCACAGGTTTAGGGCCTTATACAGTTTATTGTGATGCATCTCGTGTTGGGCTTGGTGCAGTGTTGATGCAGGATGGCAAGGTCATTGCCTATGCTTCGCGGCAGTTGAAGATTTATGAGAAGAACTATCCGGTTCATGATTTGGAGTTGGCAGCCATTGTTCACGCATTGAAGATTTGGAGGCACTATTTGTATGGCGTGGCGTGTGAGCTGTTCACTGATCACAAGAGTCTTCAGTACTTGTTCAAGCAAAAGGAGTTGAATTTGAGGCAGAGGAGGTGGTTGGAGTTGTTGAAGGATTATGATGTCACCATTCTATATCGTCCGGGGAAGGCCAATGTGGTGGCCGATGCATTGAGTAGGGAGTCAGCCAGTATGGGCAGTCTTGCTTATATTCCGGTAGGTGAGAGGCCGCTTGCTTTGGATGTCCAGGCCTTAGCCAACCAGTTCGTGAGACTGGATGTTTCTGAGCCCAGTCGTGTGTTAGCTTGCACAGTCGCTCACTCTTCATTATTGGAGCGTATCCGTGGTCGGCAGTATGATGATCCCCATTTGTGTGTCCTTAGAGACAGGGTGCAGCGCGGAGGTGCCAGGCATGTTACCTTAGATGATGATGGAGTTTTGAGATTGCATGGTCGAGTATGTGTGCCTGATGTGGATGGGCTTCGAGAGTTGATTTTAGAGGAGGCCCATAGTTCCCGGTACTCTATTCATCCGGGCGCCGCAAAGATGTATCAGGATTTGCGGCAGCATTACTGGTGGCGTAGAATGAAGAAGGATATTGTTGCATATGTGGCTCGGTGTTTGAATTGCCAGCAGGTTAAGTACGAGCATCAAAGGCCTGGTGGTTTATTTCAGAGGATTGAGCTTCCCGAGTGGAAGTGGGAGCGGATCTCTATGGATTTTGTTAATGGATTTCCGCTGACTCAGAGGAAGTTCGATGTAGTGTGGGTTATTGTTGATAGGCTGACCAAGTCAGCGCATTTCATTCCTGTGGCAGTCTCCTATTCTTCTGAGAGGCTAGCTGAGATCTATATCCAGGAGATTGTTCGCCTTCATGGTGTGCCCGTGTCTATCATTTCGGACCGAAGTACGCAGTTTACCTCACATTTCTGGAGAGCAGTTCAGCGAGAGTTGGGCACACGGGTTGAGTTGAGCACAGTGTTTCATCCTCAGACGGACGGGCAGTCCGAGCGGACTATTCAGATTTTGGAGGATATGCTCCGAGCTTGTGTCATTGACTTTGGAGGCTCGTGGGATCAGTTTTTGCCTTTAGCAGAGTTTGCCTACAACAACAGCTACCAATCGAGCATTCAAATGGCTACTTATGAGGCTTTATATGGTAGGCGGTGTCGGTCTCTGGTTGGGTGGTTTGAGCCGGGAGAGGCTCGGTTGTTGGGTACGGATCTTGTTCAGGAGGCTTTGGACAAGGTCAGGATCATTCAGGATAGGCTTCGTACAGCTCAGTCCAGGCAAAAGAGTTATGCGGACCGCAAGGTTCGAGATGTGGCTTTTATGGTTGGTGAGCGGATATTACTCCGAGTGTCGCCTCTGAAGGGCGTGATGAGATTTGGGAAGAAGGGCAAGCTTAGCCCTAGGTTCATTGGTCCATTTGAGATTCTTGATCGAGTGGGAGAGAAGGCTTATAGACTTGCATTGCCGCCGAGCTTATCAGCTGTGCATCCAGTGTATCATGTGTCCATGCTTCAGAAGTATCACAACGATTCATCCCACATGTTAGATTTTAGTACTGTGCAGTTGGACAAAGACTTGTCTTATGAGGAAGAGCTATTCTAGACCGGCAGGTTCGTCAGTTGAGATCGAAGAGTTTTCCTTCTGTTCGTGTTCAGTGGAGAGGTCAGCCTGCTGAGGCATCGACCTGGGAGTGCGAGTCCGATATGCGGAGCCATTATCTCAATCTTTTCCCCGACTGAGGTACTTCCTTATTCTGTCCGTTCGAGAAGGAACAATTGTTTTAGAGGTGGAGAATGTGATGACCCAAAAGGGTCATCACTTGTTTTTAAAATGAATTCTGCGTTCCGAGGCCTCAATATCCTCTTTTATCTTTGCCTCGATTTGCTTGCGCAGTCCGGGCGCGTAGCCGGAAAGCTTAAATGAGAAAATCTGTGAAAAATAATAAATTTTGACTATAAAATGAGTTAATTTGACTTCGGTCAACGTTTTGGGTAAACGGACCCGGACCCGTGATTTGACGGTCCCGGAGGGTCTATAGGAAAATATGGGACTTGGGCGTATGCTCGGAATCGAATTCCGAGATCCCAAGCCCGAGAAATGAATTTTTGAAAGAAATTATTTTTCAAAAAATGTAAAGGTTTTTGAAAGTGAAATGTTATGTGAAACCTGTGGTATCGGGCCGTATTATGGTTCCGGAGCCCGGTACAGGTTCAATATAATTTATATGTGTTGTCGGTAAAATTTGATAAGAAACGGACTTGAAACTACGTGAATCGGATAGTTATTGAGAAAATTGGAAATTTGAAGTCTTGAGAAAGTTTTATGATTTTGATGCTAAATTCATAGTTGTTGATTTTATTTTAGTGCTTTGAATGCACGAGCGAGTCCGTATGATGTTTTTAGGGTGGTGTGCATATTTGGTTTGGAGCCCCGAGGGCTCGGGTGAGTTTTAGATAGGCCACGGGGTGAAATTTTGGACTTAAGGAATTGCAGACTTCGCATTTCCCAACCTCCCTTCGCAATTCCCAAGCCCATAATTCCTAGGCACATAGCCCTTAACCTAAAAAAAACCCTACAAAAACTAACCTAGACCTAAGACCTAAAAAGGAGCGAATTCCAAAAAGAGCTAAGGAAGAGAAGCTGCGCAACAGCAGCATTCCCTAGCCGAGTCAACCTTCCACTCTTTGTGACCTCAATCTCTCTCGTCTTCTTTTTCTTCAATTCAAATTAATACAACAGTCATCAGCATTAAAGTTGCTCAATTTCTTCAAGGATTTGGATAGAGGATGGTCTGACAACCAGATGTTCGGATTTGAGCAGCTCAATACTTGAAGCTTATCTAAGTTGAGAAATTGCCAAAAATCAGTCAAACAAATCTTAACAAGCTTCGGCGTCTTAGGATAAAATGTCACACCTAAGCTAGAGAATTGTCAAGAACAAAAAAAAAGGAGCTACTGCTCGAGCGATTCAGAAAGGAAGTGGAGACAATTGTCTCAAATTCTCAACAACAAAAAAAAGCATAAAACGTGAGCATTAGCTTCTGCCGGCGAGAATTCGTTGGGATTGTCGTTCACCTAAGCTAGAGAATTCGTGCTCTTAAAACCGAGTGAACAATAGCTTTTGATTTGGGTTTCGAGTTTTCCGGTGTTGATTCGAGGTTTCGGTTTGTAATTTCGGCGTTTCAGTCCGTGGTCTGTTCGAGTATTTAGCCAAGATACGAGCAAATTGGTGGTGGAGTCAAGGGGTAAATCTATAATTGAAACGTGGATTGTGTTCGTGGCATCGAGGTAAGTGTTTGGTCTAACCTTAGCTTGAGGGATTAGAAGTTGAGTCCTATTTGCTATGTGTTAATTGTTGAGTACGACGTATAGGCATGGTGACGAGTATCTATACGTTGGTGTCTAGCATGACCGTGAGTCTTTAAATTGTGAATATCTTGATTTCGTTGTATTCCTCTTACCTTGGTGATGATTCCTAATTGTTGTGAAAAGCTTGTGAAAGGAAATTGTGACCTATGAACATCGATGAGCATTGGTTCAAGTTATATCACACATGTGAAAGTATATGAAATGATTAAACCCCTTTGGAGCATTGGCTCAAGTGGTAAAGTGAGATATGAAATAAAAGTGAAAGAAAGAGAAAGAGTATTTAAATTGTTCCCTTGCCGGGGTATTGTTGCTTATTGATTATTTTCCCTTGCCGGGACGTTGAGATTATTGATGTTGTACCCTTGCCGGGATTTAATCGTTTCATTGTGTTCCCTTGCCGGGATTTCTATTATTATTTTGTTTATTCCCTTGCCCCTTGATTGTGATTGTTGTTTGGGTGAGGAAGAGTGTAAAGCACGAAGGGTGATACCGTGCATTGTTTGTTATTGTGAGGAAAGAGTGTAAAGCACGAAGGGTGATGCCGTGCATTGTTTGCTATTGTGAGGAAAGAGTGTAAAGCACGAAGGGTGATGCCGTGCCGCACGATGTACCATTCCGTGCCAATTCTATTGATTATATGTGAGGAAAGAGAGTAAAAGCACGAGGGGTGATGCCGTGCACATCTTATTATTCTAATTGCTTGGTGAGGACGAGAGTAAAAGCGCGAAGGGTGATGCCGTGCACTTGTCTTTGATTTTTCCTGATTTGTGCTGATAATTGAGTTTATGTTGTCCTCTACTTCTATTTATTGATTTTCTTGTTGTTATCGGTTCAAGTGCATTAGTTGTCTTATTCTACTATTACTGAGTTTTTTTTTATGTTGGCATTTTCCTTTATTGTGTTACTTGTTATTATCGGCTCGAGGTATCGCTTTGAAATTAGGCTATAATTGCTACATGTTTATGTGATTTAATTGCTACTTGTCATTTAGCATACTGAATATTAAATTGCTTATTTGCTCCTTAAAGTCCATAATTAATTGCTACTTGTCATTACTTGTTTTCTTCAGTGAGTCATAATTATTTGTGTACTTGTTGTCTTATGAATTCGTATAAATTGTTGCGTTTGTTGAAGTAAATCTCATTTGGAAGAACTGTTGATTTAATGAAATGGGAGCGGGTGGTACGCCACGAGATTTAATAAAATGGGAGCGGGTGGTACGCCTACCACGAGATTTAATGAAATGGGAGCGGGTGGTACGCCTACCACGAGATTTAATGAAATGGGAGCGGGTGGCACGCCTACCACAGAAACATTGAGAAATGGGATCGGGTTGCACACCTGCAACGAGATATGTTTTGACAGTGAAATCTGCTTTTATTTCCCTTATCCGTGTTAGAGTTAAATTATTGATGTTCTTTATTTTTTTTTTCTTGAAATTCTGTATTATCTGCTATCCCCGAAGCATGTTCCCCGCCCATTTAAAAATGTTTGTTCTTGTTATTTTTCCGTTGTAGATACACATATATAACTGTACAGGTTGATGTGGTAGTCCTGTCTAGCCTTGTCACTACTTCGCCGGGGTTAGGCTAGGCACTTACCAGCACATGGGGTCGGTTGTGCTGATACTACACTCTGTGCTCTTTTGCACAGATCCAGGCATCGGATAGCAGTGGTAGATCGGGAGCCAGTCTCCAGTCCTCCGAGACGCCGAGGTAGTCTTGCAGGCGTCCGCAGGCCCGGTGTCTCCTCTATCTTTATTTATGATCTGTTATCTCTTGTATTCGAGACAGACAGTGTTACTCTCTTTCAAACGGTTGTATGTAGTAAATCTTAGTAGTCCGTGAGTATTGTGACACCAGTCTTGGGTAGAGGCCTTTGTTGAAATTTTCCGCATTTCTATTCAATTTTCTATAATATTGAGACTTCCGCTTATTATTTAATTTTGTTGCTTTTGTATTATTGCCGATGATTGTTAAAAGGAATTATGTTATTAATGAAAAAATAATTAAATTTGGCTTGCCTAGCTCTCATTAGTAGGCGCCATCACGACTCCCGAGGGCGGAAAATCCGGGTCGTGACATCAACCCAATGACATGTAACAGTTAAATAATCACAACCATTAGGACTACGACCTATATCATATGTGATAGACACTTTACAATCTAAGTGAAAAAATACACAATGAATATACTGAAGATATTTGGTTGAAATTTAAAAACATCATTTCTAACCGTGGTCTTAGGAAAACATTGAAAAGCAGGGTTATAAGTTTCTTGTATATAATGCACAAAAGCAGGGTGAGAAGGAAAAGTAAAAGGTAAGCCATAGACAACCACCATTTTTGCTAAGTTCTCACGATCTCTATCTTTGTTATAGGGGCGTAAAACATGACCAGAAGCAGGGTCAAGTTGTTGAATTTGATTAGAACCAGATCCACTAGGAGTGCCAGTACTGATGGTAGGATCTATAATTTTTCCGGATTCTATGTTAGCTTGTATCCATAAAGATTTCTGAGCATTTCTTAAGTGTCTAGTTAAACCCCTCGTCCCACCACTTGTTGAGTGTGCAAATTGTTGCTTACATTTTTCACAGATAGCACGATGATTGACTTTATCATGTTTAAAAAATTTCCATACAAGTGATGTTTTGGGACGTTCAACCTTAGGCTTACCCCACTGAGATTGACTCTGAGTTGGAGCTTGTGTTGCGGGACTAGTGGGTGTTTCATCTAATTCTTCTTCCTCATTTTCTTCATCCTCATTTTCTTCGTCCTCAAAAAAAATATCATTGTCAAATTATCTTTGTAAAGTTCCATGATATAATTGTTATCCGACATGAACATCATAAAATGTGGGGGGTTGGAAAAATGAAGTTTCATCAACATGAGTCATCATCAATATGTTTTCTAATTCTAGGTCTAGGTGTTAGGATTAGGATTACTACTACTTTCACCTTTACTAGTTTTTTTACTACTTTTTTTAAAAATGACAAATACATTTTTAGGTGCCATAATTTAAATACGAAATTAAATTAAAAAAGCTAACACAAAAATTAAACACACAAATGAAATACGAAAATATAACACGTAAAGTAAACACAACAATTAAGCACTAAAATGATACGCAAAAATTATATATTAAAATTAGGAGATGGAACGAGTGCACCATGATTAAATATTGAAACTTGAAGAAATTGCCCAAAATATTGCTCCAAATACTTGACGAATTAATTTGAAGTTTGAAAGTAGCTCTAAAAGATTTTCCCAAATACTTAAAAGTTATCACTTGATACTTGATAGTAAGAAAATTGAGAAAATAATATAGATAGGATATTAGAATGTAAGAGATTTGAGAGAGAAGATTGATTTTTTTGTGGGAAAAATGAAGAAGAATGGGGTATTTATAGTAGACAATAGGGCCAAAGTGTAATTTAATAAGCTTAGGAGTTATATTAAAAGTTTGGGGCGGTAGGGGGTGTTTCGGGAGGGGAGGGGGGGTTAGGGGCTGTTTGGACCGTTGGCAACGGCTATTTTTGCAATTTAAGCCGTTGCCCAACGGCTAGTTTTAAAAAAAAAAAATCTGGCGGGACACGGGACGGGACGGGACGCGGGACGGGCCGTCCCGTCCCATCCCGTGTCCCGTTTAACATTGGCCCATCCCGTTTAACTTGAAGCGGGATCGGGACGGGACGGGGGACGGGACGGGCCGGCCCGTCCCATTGGACACCCATATTGGTATCAGAGCCATAGGCTGATTTTCTGGTCCGGAATAAAATATAGAATAGTTTTGATTTTCTATGTGAATGTTCAACTATCTGTATTTTTCTGTGATATTAGACGATTAATCTGTTTAATCTCAACAAGATAATTATTTTATCCGTTTAATTGAAATAAGTTTTCAAATATGATAAACAAGAGAGAATAACATGTTTGTCAGCCTTTCTGTGTGAAATCAACTGTTTTTTTTTCTCTTGCATTCAGTGAGCAATTGAATTAGTAAATCAAAATTCAACACGATTTGAAACAATCTGAAATTTTATTAATTCAGTTTTTTTTAGAACTGATCAGTAATTACTTTTAAAGAAAGGAAGGGAAATCAGTTTGTCTTGTTACAATATTTACCGATCAGCCCGTCCTCATAGCCGCCGGAATACCACCACCGCCGCTGGTGGAGATCCATATTTTTTTGTTTTTCAGTCACTAAGAAGAAGGTTAGAGAGGTCATGACTTCTCCCTTCTCTGAAAATAAACTTAAAAAAAAAAATATAATTGAAGCTTGGTGCTTCAATAATGAGTGGCGACAAACTTGAAGAAGAAAAGGAGAGAAAATTTTTCTCTCAAAGTTCTGATATTCAGAAGTTTTATTTAAAAAAAAAATAAAAAAAAATAGGTGAAACTTTGTGTTCCATAATGGTGACGGCTGAAATTTGCAAGAAAGAAGAAGTAGTAAGACCTAGTTTCCCCTCCTTGAAGTCAAAGTTTATGTTAATTTTTAGAATAAATTTGGGCTTCAGAAGCTTTAAAGTCACATGGACTTATTAATTCTAAAGATCGGCAGAATATATGGGCTTATGGCCCAATGGAAAAACTTGGACCATCTTTAGTTGGGCTATGTTTTCACTATAATAGATGGAGCTTCAGAAATTATTTTGATGAAATTGGATAAAGAAGTCATAGGCTTCTTCTTTCTGTCAGCTTTTGAAACAAGACGCCCAATACGAAATTGCGCTTTGAGAAAATCTCACTTTATACCCATTAATTCCAAACTATTTACCCTTTAATGCCCAGACCCAAACTATTTACTACTGCTACCTATGCTCCCAAACTATTTACCCGCATTTCTCTTCCTCCTCCTCATTTTACCTCTCACTTATACCCATCGTATTTTTTACCTTCCAAACTTTATGCAAGGATCTGGTGAAGCCCAGGTGCAAACTTTTTCCTTCCAAACTTTTCCTTCCAAACTTTTTCCTTCCTATATAAAAAATAATCCGTGTAAGGCCATCACCAGATGCAAGTCTTGAAGATTGTTGGGCTTCACCAGATCCTTGTATAAAGTTTGGAAGGTAAACATCGTATTTTTTCCTATATAAAGACTTTCATCTGGCCATCACCTTTAATATCCACCATTGTTGGGCTTGAAGCTCAATTTTATTTTTGAAGATTTTTTGTTTGATTAAAAGTGGGTGCTATTAAATATTGCTTGTAGTACCTTCTGGAAGTTCATACTGGAATTTGATAGCATTTGGAGCTGATTTGAGGTGATTGAGATCGAAATTTTCAGTTGAAAATCGAAGAAGAACACAGCTACAGTATACCGCTACAGTATACAATATGCTGTAGGAGTATATAGCTATACTGCAACAGTATACTATTATAGTATACAATATATTATTATAGTATACTGTAATAATATGCAATATACTGTAACAATATGTTGTAATAGCATACAATATACTATAATAGTATACTTATTACCCGTAAATTCACTTGCCTTTTCCCTTTTAATTTGCTTTAAGCTTTTACCCAGCGTGAGAGGCAAACAGAAAATGCAAAAATAAAATAAAATTATAGTATGTTATATAATGTAACGGTATACTCTTACAATTAGATCCTTTTAGAATTTTTCGAAATTTTTATTGACAACTATTATTTCAGTTTAATAATTGAATTAAACTTTTTTTAACTCTTTGCGTACAATTGTATACCCTGTTGGTATAACTATATACTATACTGGTATCAAATGTTAGTTAATATTTTTTTGGTTATATTAGCTACATTTAATTGGTACACAATTTGATTTTTCTTTAGTAATAATTTAAAAAAAAAGGATAATAAAAAATAGTAAAAATAGGAAATGAAATTAGATTATGAAGAGAAAAAGAAAATAAAAAAAAAGAAGTTAAATGAAATTAGAATAGAAAAAAAGAAAAAAATAAGAAGAAAACGAGAAAAAAGAAAAGGAGAAAAGAAAAAGAAAAGAAGCATAGAAATAAAAAAGAATTGGAGAATAAAGAGAAAATTCCCCACAAAACCTACTATGGTAGGAAATGTAATTAGTTTATGGGTAGAAAAATAAATGGGTAGACAAGGGTAAATAATTTTATTTTTGTGGGTAACTGTGTCAAAACCCCAATTGCTTTGTCAGTCTATTATGGGCTAATGGCCTATTAAAAGCTACCAAAATAGGTTTTGTCCTTTTTAAAATAAATTTCAGATTATTAAAATTAGTCTTATGGACTTAATTTTCAGAATATAAATTTAGTATTTATATTCTTTTATGAATACTATAATTATTTTATTATCCCAATTGCTTGAAATGTTAATTTGTTTAATACTAAATTTATTTGTTAATTTGTTTAACACACTAAAAAATGTTAATTTGTTTAACATTAAATTTATATGTTAATTTATTTAACATGCTTTAAAATGTTAATTTGTTTAACATTATATTTATTTGTTAATTTGTTTAACATGCTTGGAATGTTAATTATTTTTAACATTATTTGTTAATTAGCGGGAAGCAAGGCTCAGATGGTTCGGACACGTGCAGAGGAGAAGCCTTGATGCGCCGGTAAGGAGATGTGAGCGGTTGGCCGTGGTGGGTACGAGAAGAGGTAGAGGGAGGCCTAAGAAGTATTGAGGAGAGGTGATCAGGCAGGACATGGTACGAATGCGGACTTCCGAGGATATGGCCCTTGATAGGAAGGTCTGGAGGTCAAGCATTAGGGTTGTAGGTTAGGGGGTAGTAGAACTTTTCTTACTTCTTTCCGGGGGTGAGGCGGGGTTGGATTAGGGTGGGCCTTAGATGGCTTGCAGTTTATGTTAAATACACACTATACTTGCTGTTTATCTGAGCCCCGGGCCTGGTTACTGTTATTGCATGTCATCCATCTTTTGATTGTTATGCTTCTGTTACTATTACGATTTCTACTGGAGTTACTAATGAATTGTCTTTTCTTGTTTTTCTTATTTCCATCTTTCTGAGCCAAGGGTCTATCGGAAACAACCTCTCTGCCCTATCGGGGTAGGGGTAAGGTCTGCGTACACATTACCCTCCCCAGATCCCACTTGGTAGGATTTTACTGGGTAGTTGTTGTTGTTGTTGTATTATTTGTTAATTAGTTTAACACATGTATGTTAATTTGTTGAGCATGATATAAATATTAATTAGTTTAATATTAATATTACTTGTTAATTTGTTTAACATGTATGAAATGTTAATTAGTTTGATATTAATTTTATTTGCATGCTAATATAAGTTATTTGTTAACTTATGATCCACATAGGATTGTAAAATCATGATTAGATAATTATGTTGTCTTAAACATGATTAAGACGCTTAGCTAGATAATTGAATAGGTTATTTTTCATGATATTTTAATTCTTGGACGATGATTGGGAACATAGTGAACTTTCGACTCCATAATTAATATATGTGTTTATTAACTTAATCAATTGATGCTTAGTGTCATAATATGTATGTATGTAGAACATCGTGCCTTGCTTTATTTTTTTACATGATCTTTTTTTATTTTGTTAAAGAACAAAATGACTACTGCTTCGAAAAACATTGTTGCTGAGCTCAACAAAGGGTTGAAACTCAATGGTGACAATTATGAAACCTGGAGCTTGAAAGTCCAGTATGTGCTAAAGGAGCAAGAGGCTCTGGAGGCCATCAACAATGTCATGAATGAGCCTTAGGAAGGCAACACTGCTCAGCATAGGCGTGAGCGTGAAGCCTATGACAGTTGGAAGAAAAAGAACTCCATTGCTCGCATTACATTGTTGAGCACCTTAGATGATGACATTCTAAGGGAGTTTAAGGATCACCAAAGAGCTATGGATCCTTGGAATGCTTTGAGGAAAAGGTTTGGTACCTGTTCCACTGCAAGGCTGAGATCCTTAACGATCAAATTTGACTCATATAAGAAACGCCCAGAACATTCAATGAAAACACATCTGAGGCAAATGACAAATATGATCGGGGAGTTGAAAGATGCTGGTCATGTGTTGACTGATGAACAACAAATCCAAGCTATCATACGCTCTTTACCTAGTTCTTGGGATCATATGAAAATGCATTTGACCCATAATGAGCGAATCACAACTCTGGAAGATGTCCGCAGACACCTTGAGTTAGAGGAGGAATAACTTGAGGCTGCAAAGCCAATAGCTGAGTTGCACATGGCAACAACCTCCAAAACCAAGAGTGATTCAAAGAAAAGGAACTGGGGAAAGAAGAGAGGGCCACCTCAAGTTCAGCCTGCTAAAAGAGCAAAGACTGAAAAAGGCAAGAACAAACGTCCCAAATGTGTGAAAGTTGATAAAGTGAAATGCTATAATTGTGACAAGAAGGGTCACTATGCTAGAGATTGCTCTGAGCCTCCTAGAAAGGTATTTCACGATGCTCGAATTAGTGAACTTTGTGTTTCTAGTTCTATTTTTCTAATTGAATCTAATCCTTTGGGGATTGTAGACTCAAGAGCAAAGGACCACATAACCTGGGAACGCAGTGCCTTTGTTGAATTTCGGCGAGTTCCACGTGGAGCAAAGTGGATATATGTAGGCAATAACAATAAAGTTGTTGTTGAAGGGATCGGTACATGCAAGTTAGTCCGCGTGGTGGACGAGACCTAATACTACACGATGTTCTCTTTGCACCAACAATTCGCCGGAATGTTATTTCAGTTTCAGTTTTGCTTAAGTTAGGATTTGACTTGTTTTGTCATGGCAATTCTGCCAAGTTGACTTTTGGTTCAACTTTATTTGGTTTTGGTCATGTGACCGGAGGTTTAATTATTATGGATTTGGATTATGATTCATTTAATAATAATGCCAGTTTTTCTATGTTTGTTTCTTCACATAAATATGATAGTGATGTAAACATATGGCATGCTAGACTTGGTCATATTGGCCAACAAAGAATGCAAAGGTTAGCACAACACGGTTTGCTTTCCAGCATTGAATCTAGCTGGAAAATCTGCAAGAAAACCTTTTGGTCAGGCGACTAGTGCCGAATATCCTTTACAATTAGTCCATTCTGACATCTGTGGGCCTATGAATGTTAGGGCTAGGCATGAAGAAAATTATTTCATCACATTTATTGATGAATTTACCCGTTTCAGTTATGTTTATTTGATTTACCACAAATCAGAAGCAATAAGTTGCTTCAAAAGCTATATGAGCTTAGTGGAAAATCAATTAGACAAGAAGATAAAAGCTCTTCGAACTGATCGTGGTCGTGAATATTTATCAACTCAGTTTAATAATTTATGTGATGAAAAGGGAATAGTTCATCAGTTGACTATCCCAAATACTCCACAACAAAATGGTGTTGCGGAGAGAAGAAACAGAACGCTCCTAGAAATGGTTAGGTCAATGATGGCACAAGCTAACCTCTCAATTAGTTACTGGGGTGATGTGTTGCTTACTGCTACCTTTGTACTTAACCGAGTGCCTACAAAATCAGTTACTACCACTCCATATGAGTTATGGACTGGAAGACAACCCGACCTAAGTGTATTAAGACCTTGGGGTTGTGCTGCCTATACACATGATTCCTCTCACAAATATGGCAAATTGGGCCCGAGGGGAAAGAAAAGTATCTTTATAAGATACTCTGAAACCTCAAAGGGTTATGTGTTTATAGGTCAGCAAGACAGTGGGAGCGTAACTGAGTTTGAATCACGGGATGTCACATTCTTAGAGGATGAGTTCCCTAAGAAGGGAGAGGTAGGTCAAGACCTAACCTTATTTGAGATAATGGATCAAGAAGTACAAGGATCACTTAATTCGAGTGGGAGAATTTTAGCAGATGATGAATTAGTTTCTCATCAAAGACCTCCTTCATCATCAGATGCGAATGAAAGTAATCCTTCTACTTTTAGTGGAAGTGACCAAATGGATCTTGTTCCAAGTGGGAGCGAGATGGTCACAGATCTTGTTCCAAGTGGGAGCAGGATGAATGATCTTGATCCGAGTGGGAGCAACATTGATCCAAATGGGAACAATGATGAATCACAAGTAAGACGTGGTTCTCGTAAAAAGATTCCCCGCCGACGATTTGATGTTGAAGGCGGAGAACTATTTATGATGCTCCTACAAGAAGAAAATGAGCCTAAAAATGTAAAAGAGGCTCTCTCATGCCCTTCTAAGGATAAATGGACAAAAGCAATGGAGGATGAATTGGAGTCTATGAGAGTCAACAAAGTTTGGGAACTAGTTGACCTCCCTGAAGGACGCAAAGCAATTGGGAGCAAATGGGTTCTCAAAATTAAGCTCAAGGCTGATGGCACAGTTGAGAGATTTAAGGCTCGACTGGTGGCGAAAGGGTATACACAGCAGAAAGGAATAGACTGCGAAGAGACTTTCTTGCCTGCTATACGATTTACCTCGGTTCGCCTGGTTCTAGCTATTGTTCCAAGCCTGGATCTTGAATTACATCAGATGGATGTAAAGACTGCCTTTCTCAATGGAGAACTAGATGAAGAAATCTATATGGAACAACCTGAGTGTTTTATTGAAAAGGGCCACAAACAAAAGGTTTGTAGACTTTTGAAGTCTATTTATGGCCTCAAAACAATCTTCAAGGCAGTGGTATATACGCTTTCAAAATGTTCTTGTATCCAATGGTTTTACCATGATGGATGAAGACCATTGCGTTTATACCAAGAGATCAAGAAACAAGCTTGTGATTTTAACATTGTATGTAGATGACATACTTATAGCTGGAAATGATAAGGAGTTTATAACCGAGATAAAGTCATGGTTATCATCCCAATTTGAGATGAAAGATATGGGTGAAGCTGCATATATTCGTGGAGTTAAGATTTCAAGAGATCGTCCAAAGAAATTATTGTATTTCTCACAAGAAAATTACATTAGAAAAGTTCTTGAACGATTTAATATGCAAAATAGTAGCCCAGTTGAAACCCCTATCAGTAAAGGCCATACCTTGGGAAGTCAGATGTGTCCTAAGACTCCTGAAGAGACAGAAAGAATGAGCCGAGTTCCTTATTGGAGTGCAGTCGGAAGTCTAATGTATGCTATGGTGTGCACTAGACCTGATATTTGTCAAGCAGTTGGCTTGGTAAGTAGATATCAGACCGACCCAGGTTTAGCATATTGGCAAGCAGTAAAGAGGATCATGAGATATTTGAAGGGAACTGCTGATTATGCCCTTTGTTATCAAGGCGGCAAGGATCTGCGATTAGTTGGATACAGTGATGCTGACCATGGAAGAGATCTAGACGAGAGGAAGTCTACCTCAGGATATGTTTTCTTACTCAGTGATGGGGCCATATCATGGAGTAGTAAGAAACAATCATGTGTATCACTATCTACAATGGAAGCCGAATACGTGGATCTCGCATCAGCAACACAAGAAGCTGTTTGGTTGAAAAAGTTCTTGGAGCACTTGTTGGATATTGTTGAAAATACTGAACCAGTATTAGTCTACTGTGACAGTGAGGCTGCAATATCCTCCACCAAGGACCCAAAGTTTCATTGTAAAACCAAACATATAGATATCAAGTATAACTGTGCGAGAGACATGGTTAGACGCAAGGTATTGCGTGTGAAGTATGTGTCTACAAAAGATATGTTAGCAGATCCATTGACCAAGCCTTTGTCTAGAGATGCATTTGTGAGACACACTAGGTCTCAAGGCTTACGTAGACTCTGAGATACTTTATTTTGTTATTATCTCCCGTCTTCTCAAACTGATGTTCTTTGATTATCAATAAAGTTGATTTACATACATACATATTTTTATTATTGAATGTTATGTACATTCTTTGTTTTTTTTTATAAGTATGTCGAGTAGACATGAGGTTGGCCTTCTCACATAGGAAACCGCCTCCTTATCTTAGTGATGTGAGGAGATGAGACATGATTTTAAGCAAAATTATCATAAGGATAATTTGAGAGCTATTCGCTTAAAATCAGAATGTCTCTTAAACAATGACATAAGGTCATTAGGGTGAAAAACGTTCACCTAGTCTACTTTGTGAGCCAGATGCGAGTTAAAAATGATATTGTAGATCAAAGAACTCAAATTTAGATACATATGGTGTCTAAATATCATCTGTAAAACATTCTTTATGAGATAAAGACATACGCTCCTTGGGAAAAAGGAGAAAATGTTGTAGCACATGTTTCATACCATGTGTGCTAATGTCGACCAATTGGGTTAATATAAGTCCATTCTCAACTTATTGTTGTGTGAGACCCAGAGCTTTTATGATAGCTCAAGATTTTGTACCCTTAGAGACTCTGATCAGATACTTGAGACTTAGTGTGATGTTAGCTATCTTAGTGTGTTTCCAAAAGACCATGAACACAGATTCGGTCTAGCGGAGCATAACTAGAAAAGCAGTCATACTAATGTTAAGGGAATCGTGAGAAGAGGAAGATCATTGATGGAATCTCATTTATTTGTATTCACTGGTGCACTAATTATGACTTATGAGTTATGATTGTGAATACAAGAAATAATGATATATGAGATTTTGAGACTATATCAAATGTGATTTTCATGATCTAGGATACTGCATACTTTATGATCTACTTGCAGGTTTGCGCTCGACGAGAGGCTATATACTCCTAACAGATGTATAGCACTTAGCTCTCACAGTATGCTGGTCGCATGGTCTACTTCCCTGTATGAATGATTGAGGAGATGAGAATGTGTTTCTCATATTAGATGAGCACTCCCATTATGTGTGAGTGGGAGATGTAGGAAAATTGGGTCCATCCATAAGGGGTGCTTTATGGCCCAATAGGGTTATTAGTTAACCCTAAATATTCCCTATATAAGTACACTTAGTGTGTACATTAAAAAAAAACTCTGCAGTATTTTTCTACGCTCTTCTCTCTCAATTTCGGCTAGGGTTTATAAGTACACTTAATATTCCCTATATAAGTACACTTAGTGTGTACATTAAAAAAAAACTCTGCAGTATTTTTCTACGCTCTTCTCTCTCAATTTCGGCTAGGGTTTAGGCTGTGGAATTGGGGGTTGCTCCAACACACCGTGACAACAACCGCCGACCAGTAATTCCAGCCACGGTTCATCCGTTTTCGCTTCCGCTTCACGAAGAACAAGTAAGTTCTCGTTTTACGATTTACGCGCTATCTAATGTGTTTAGATTATCGAGTGTTCCTTCAGGGGTGATGTAGGCTGCCAAGTGAATTTGATCCCACTAGTGTTAAATTATACTTCCAGGACATCATCACATCCTAAGAGAGTTGTTAACTATCACAGTTGAGCATATTTTCAATGCTATTTGCTGTTACTTTCATTCAAGGAATGAGCTCAATGCCTACTTACGCTTGGACTCTTCCGATGTTTCACTGCGATGGATGGTGCCTTATTTGGGGCTTGGCTGCACTTGGTGGCACTAATGTTTGCCTTATGCTTATGCGCGTCTCTCCAAAAGTGGTATCCCAAAATATATCCCTTTACAAGATCACTATATGAGTGGAGCACCAACAGTCTTGAATATGAAAGCAAATTCACCACCAAGTGACAGAAAGCCGCTTCCTCACAAGGTACAGGTGGTTCATCACCGCCTACGCAAACCATTGCCAAGATTGAGGAGTTGGTATTCGGAGTATCTCATTTATATGGACTGACAGAGACTGGTCCGAGTACATCTTGCTTCAGGAACGATTAACTCTGAAAGCAAGGCAAGGAGTGCAGTGCTTCTCTTGTCACAATGGCAAGGGCAAAGGTGCCAAATGACAACGGGCGAACTTATGTTGGAGGGAATACTGTAATGAGTGGATACTTGGAAGATGTTAAGCAACAGAAAAAGCCTTTAGAGGAGGATGGTTCCATAGTGGTGATATTGCTGTAAGACATTAGCTGAAAATATCAGGACGCGGAAAACATTAGCTGAAGTAGTTAAAAGCATGTACAACGAAGTGCATCCATCCAACGAAGCCAAAATATACTAGAAAACATTATCTAAGATTTTTTATTACTGTGGTAAAAAGTAAAAATACAATTCAGGTATGTCTCAAATTGAACACAAGTGAAACAACCCAAAGTTGTTTGCGTGAGAGCTATATCTAGTAGAAGCTGTCAAATTCCCTGGGGCAACAGCAGTTGCTGAGTTATTTTAGTTCTGTAACCCCGCCCCCAATTTAATGATGCCAACCCAATTACAGATGTCACATAAAGTTAGTAAAAACTATACATGCCCTTTCCTATTATTGGGTCTGCACAAGAAGAAAATGAGCGGGCTCACATTTTGCTACATGACCGAATTTTGATGTATTGTACTTTCTATGTACCCCGGTTAATTTCCCTGTTGCTGCCTTTTGGTGGAATCCCGCAATCAATCTTGAACACTCCCTATAAAAGCAAGGAACAAAATATTGTTAAATTAGAGAAATCTTGAGAAATTTGACAAATAAAATCAAACGATGTAGAGGTTGTAAGTACACTCACAGAAGTTGATCTTCCGAGTATTTTGTGTGCAGCTCGCACGTCTTACTCCATTGTTTAACACCATAAAGTGTGCACTGAGCTGTATAGATTGCAGCAGCAGCGATAAACGATGGTGGAAATTTAAGCATTTCATATTCCACGAGGCAAAGTTCGATCAAGAAGAACGAAAGTAGCTCAAGCTGTAAACAGGAGTACAGAGTTAGTGAATGTAACAGCCTCTAGAGTGTAAAAATCAAAAATGTCAAAATCCTCCTCTATCGCTAACCTTTTTATCCGATTGAGCAGCTTTGAGAAATCTTCTCATAAAAACAAATGGAGTTGGAACTGACATATTAAACTGCAGCGTATTGAGCATCAATTTTTCCTGCAGGAATGGAAGACATCTTTAATAAGAATTTGAAAGCAGATAAAATGCAGGAATAGTTAATATCGATAGGAAGTCGTTATAGCTACCATTTCAAGAACCTCCTTCCTTGTGTATGCTTTGTCCGAAATGACCACCAAATCATCCACCACAGGGAGAGAAACTTCCTCATATTTGCACGCTAGTAACATAGCGACGAGACCAACAAGCTGCAACTTCTTTCTCACAACGGATTGTTTCTCCAGAAATCTATCTATCAAATTAACAGTTAGGAATAATGTCTCTTCCCTGAGATCAAACTTGTGGTGTACCTGTTTCATTTAGTACAAGCAATTATTAGAACTATTTAGAAACTTCATTCTGCACTCTCCTATTACTTCAATTGGGATTAAGAATTTAAGTACCTCAATGAGCCAATCTATTAGTATAGATCTCATCCTCTCGTTGATATCAAACTGTTGTCCTATATAGTCTGGCGATATACGGCTGCAGCCCTGAATATGGTGACAGTTATTTAGTCACATGAAAAGGCATGTAATTGTTGTGAAACTCTAAAATCAAGATGCTACTTTGATCAAGTGTTATTTCCTTCAGAAACCAAATTCTTTAAACTTAAAAGACTGCAAGTAGTTCTGTCCATCGAAAAAATCAGAACTGTTGTCCTATTTTTATCCTATCTGCACATTGTGATTTTTCGACGAAGGGAATTCAATTGAACCCCTTTCAGATATTGTGGATACGCGCCATACAATAAATACCAAATTATTACTTTGATCTGAGCAACTGAGTTTTATTCAGCTGGACTTACCTCCATTTTTGAGTAGTAAGCATACAGATCTTCCACATAGTCAACAACTGCGAGCGTGTTCTTCGCATCATTACTGTCAATATCTATCACACTGTCCTCAAATATATCCTCCATCTCAATCTCCTGGAAAAAAAATTATGAACTTATCTATTTAAAATTTTTCCAAAATTCAGCTCAAAATTCTCTTACCATTTGAGTTTTTTCCAAAGACATTGGAACTGGCTGGTCCTTTGCTGCTGCCTCATATTCTTCCACATCTATTATAGCTACATCCTCATATACACTTAAACCTTCAGCTGCTATTTTTGGTTTCTTGTTTTCCTATTAAACATTTATGTAAATATGTAAACTACACGAAAATCCAAAGAACGCGAGTAACAAAAACAACAACAAGAAACTCAGTGAATTCCCACAAGAGGGGTCTAGGGAAGTAAGATCTACGCAGCATTACCCCTCCCCTGGAAGGGCAGAGAAGTTGTTTTCGAAAGACGCTCGGCAAAATCAAATAAAGAGAGTGTCCATTTTTTTTTTGGCTCCATGAAATTATGAGTTGTACCTCAGGATAATGCTGCTTTGAGTTAGCAATTTGTGCAGCAAATTTCCTACATTTCAAGAATTTATATTTACATGTCAAATTTGAAGAAAATAGTTCTAAATAAATGAAACAAAAAGTTTGGAAATTTGACTATATATCTAACCTTGTAATAGGTCTATGAGCTGGAACAGGAGGATTCTTGTTACAGATCCCATTAGCACTGAGATCAAGAAAATATTTAAAAAAAAAAATCAGCTAAGAATAACAAAACTAAAAAAAACCAAAATAGAAAATTGTCAAAAGATTATGAGAAAAATAAATAAAGATTAGAGTTGGGAATTTACTTAGATAATCCTCTCTTATTAACAACACAAGGGTATGGCTTAGCTCCAACAAAATTCTGATTAATCACACTTAATGCTCTTCTGTTGTTCCTTGTCTCCACTCCAAACTTTCTGTAACCCAATTCTGCCCCACCTAAAAATTAAAAGAGAAATTTTTTCAAAAATCCATCTTCAAGAAATTGGTAATAATAATCTTTAGCTGATTTTAACCTCTTAAAACCCAAAAAGATGAAAGAAAAAAAAAAAAGATCAATAGAGCCACATTTTCAAAATTAAATATTTTCATAAACCCATCTTCAAGAAAATTGGTAATAATATATTTGAGCTGATTTTAACCTCTTAAAACCCAAAAAAATTAAGAAAAAAAAAGACCAATAGAGCCACATTTTAAAAATCAAAACTTTTCAAAAACCCATCTTCAAGAAATTGGTATATAACTAATTTTAAGCTCAAAAAATTGAAAAAATGACTATTTTGAGCTACATTACCTTGCACATTTCTGGGTTTAATCATAGTAGGATTGTTCTCATTAGATACACCCATTATTCTTTTTCTTGGTTTTTTCTTAAAGAATCAAAAATAAAGAAAAAAATAAAGCTATCTTTTTTCTTCAGTACTAAACTTATAAAAAGCTCTCAGAAAACTGAGAGCAATTAAAAAAACCAAGAACCAATTAATGAAGAAGAGAGTGGAGATGGGATTGAGAGAAAAACAATTAATGGGTATTTGTGTAAGGGGAGGAATAGAGAGGTTTTTATTTAAATGAAACGGCTAGTAAGTGAGAAAAAAAAAGGCCGTTAGATTCAGAGCGTGTGAACTAACTTTTTATTACTAGTATATGATATGGTCATAACGGTCACATTGGTTTGGACTTTTTGCATGTGAGGGTAAGGAGACGTTGCTTTCAAATGAATTTAATTGTTTTTTGCATGGGTTGGGTTTTGCACTTTTAGGGACAGACATTAAAGTTAGAGGTCATAGTCAATTGTTTCATTGAGATATGCGCTCTTACTCACTTTTGAGTTTTTGGTAATAGTTTAAGAGGCGGTGCACTAAGATTTCGTTATGCCGGATTATAAAGGTTTATTGTACGCAGTCTTATTCTACATTTTTACAAGAAACTGTTTTTACGGCTCTAACTCGTAATCTCCTGGTCACATGACAGCAAGGCTTCTCTTCTTTTTGGTAATAGTTTAACTTGTGCAAAATTTTATAAGATTAGTGGTTATTTTTGTTATACACTATTATTTTACCCTGTTTACGTTTTTGTGTACTAAGACTATAAAGAATCTTTTATGTTAGGTTACGTTGACTTATAATAACTGGTAATTTATCATATCAAACTTGATATATAGCCCGTTTGGCCAAGCTGCAAAAATTAGTTTATTTTGAGGAGTATTTTTTTTGAAAGTGCTTTTGGTGAAAAGCAGTTTGTGTTTGGCTAATTAATTTGAAAAGCATTTCTGAGCAGCAATTAGTGTTTGGCCAAGCTTTAAAAAACTACTTCTAAGTGTATTTTTCTCAAAAGTGCTTTTCAGAAAAGTGTTTTTGGAGAGAAGTACTTTTTTCTGCTTCTCCTCAAAAGTACTTTTTTTCTTTTCAAAACTTGGCCAAACACCTTAATTTTAGAAAAAAAAAGCACTTTTAACCAAAAAAAAGTATTTTTGCCTCAAAAGAAGCTTGGCCAAACAGGCTAATAGTAAGCTAATATAAAAGTTCTAACGTATCCAATGAAGTACTAATGAAGTCAACTTGGGTACTTGTTATTGCTAACAACCACAAATTTCATGCAGATTTGAAGGCACTTAGTGTTTTTATATCAAACTAACAGATGCATGATACGTGTTTGCACATAAATTTATACACTACAACATTTTAGGCCTAAGGCCACACTAATATAGACAACGCTTAAAGAGTGTTGCCAAAACCATGTATGGGCACGTTTATCATGGGGTGGTCTTTGTGGAAAGCTTTTGGCCACGGAATTTAGGAAACACTTAAAAAGTGTGCCTCTTAAATATAAAGACTACACAATTTAAGCGTTGTAAAATCATAAAACTTTTGGCAACACTTATTCACTCATACTACAACGCTTTTGAAGCGTTTCTATTTTTTTAATGCTGAGACTATACTTTGCAAGTGTGCTCTTAAATTTTTCAATAAAATTTTAAAATTTTCACCAAAAGTGTACCCGGGGAAATCAATTTCAAATTGCCTTTCTCCATTCATCCTCCGCTAAATGTCCATCAATTAGGTTACAAAAAGAAAAAAGAATCTCCATCAATTAGGCAATAGGCTAGCCCTATTGAAAAGTTTTTTCATATTTTCATCTCCCTTTCATTTTTCATTAGTGTTTCAATTTCTTCAATTCCTTGCTTTAGTTTCGTGGAAACCTTTGGAAATTTATAGATCCCAAAACTCTTACACACAGCGGCAGACTTCTACGGTATGGAAAGATTGAGCCGCCGAAGGAGCTGATGGAAAGAATGGGTATCGCGGAGAAATATGTCAAAGCAAGTCCCTCTACTATACCGAAATAGATCTTTGTATGTGCTTGTATCTCTTTACCACTATACTAAATTTCATCCCTTTTTGGTGTTTTCCTTTCAGTAGTTAATAAGCATTTGGGTAGTACATCAGATTATCATATCTCCAAGGGCACAATTGATAACCATCACTGTCGAATAACCCTAACTCTGACAATTATTCTGCTTAAATAATTTTTACTTCATTTATTGTGGCAAAAATGAAAGGAGAAAGTCAAAATGATGAAAGCTCCAACAGGTGATTACATTTACAGGGATGACTTGAGCGTGACCCGGCTAGCTACTTTCACAACCTTCGTGATTAAACTAAGTGATTTGTATAAAGGTCTATTAGCTTAGTTCTTGGTAGTTTTCCTTTTCTTGTCACAATGAGCTCTTGCTAGGCCATCATCTGGTATGCTACATAACGTGGTTTTTCAATTCACCAAGTTTAGACCTTATTCATGTTTTGTTCTTTTGATATCGATTCTCGCATACAATTTTAATCTAATATTTAGCCAAAAAATGTTTTTAAGTATATTTCCAAAGCTATAACATTACTCTAACTATTTAGAGAAATTAATATGAAACTCAGTTGCACAATAAGTGAATCCAATTCTTGCTAGCCGTGGATTTGACTAATTTCAATATTCTTTAAGTTAATTATTTTAGTTGAAATATCTCCTTTTTACAATAATGTTATTAGAATATCCTTTTACAGCCTAAGGCTGAATCCAAATATAACTCTTGCACCTTTAATATTAGTGTAGTCAAAACAGTTAGAAGTTTAGTTTAGTCTCTTTTTCAGTAGAGTTTTGCGATGTTGTTGCTAAATAAGATTTTCTCTGAATGGTGAATAGATGAACAAAAGGATTATTGCTGAAGGATTATCTTTCATTCAAGTGAAATATTATTCATTTAGTGAAAATATAATTGACAACATTTACGAATATACTTTTCGTGTTTCCTTCCAATATATAAACTATATATATTAGTTAAGGATTGTCTTTTTTGTTCTTATATGAATATACTATCAACTGTAGTGAGTGATGATAGATATCATGAATGTTGATTGTTCTTATTATTCATATATGTGGATGCCCCTTTTTTCACCAGGCAAACATACATACATATATATATATATATATATATATATTGATTGTTCTTATTATTCACATATGTGGAGGCGCCTCTTTCCACAAACATATAGGTACTGATTGTTCTCTAAGTGTTGCTTCTTAAATTACCTTGTACCTGTTATATCTTGAGATTGCATATGAATACGATATATCTGCCGTTTTAAGTTTCTAGAAGCTAATGTTTTTCCTTTCTTTAGTGTTGTTCAGTTTATTATTTGATTTCTTCGTTAGTATTATTTTCATTCATTATCTCTTAATTGCTTAATTAATGTTATTACTGCCCAAATGATCATAAACTTTTGTTTTTCATTAACTCTTTGCTTAATTAATGTTATTATTGCCCAAATGATCATAATTTTTTTTTCTGAAAATTCATATTTGCTACACTTGTTGTTATGAAACGAACTCTTGCTTAGATTCAGTTATTTTCTGTGAAGGAAGAAATGCAAGACATGAAGGAAGAAGTGCAGGAACTGGAACAATTGTGGCATCTTGTTAATGTATTAGTGCAACCAACCTTGGACTGAACATTTAGGATATAGCAAGGTGTGTCGAATCTATCCTACCTTCTCCGGTTGATTCAAGTAGTGCACGTGTTATGAGAAGCCACAATCTTCAACATTTCTCAGGTCAACTTCTGTTCTGATTTGTGAAAAGGTAAATTTTGATTGTTTTGAAGTTATTCTCTAAGTATCTAGGGAGCAAACATGTTAAGGTAGCATATAGTTGTATTACTATATATTTGGGTTTGAAACTATGAATATTTGCACAATGGTGGATTAGTGTTAACTTTACAAGCATATATTCTTCATTTGACCGGTATGTTTAGGCTTTAGCGAGGCTCGAGTAGCAGAAAAAGTACTTGAATAAAGGATTGTATCAACTCCGTGAAAATCTGAATAATCGGGAAAACGATCCATTCCCCTTTCTAAGAGGACTAGGATCTTAAGTTGTTTTGCCTTTTCCCCTCCCTTGTTCATACATTATTATCCAGGGGGCACCTATACAAAAAGCTTAGTATGCATAATTTTCAGAAACTCCTATATGATTTTTAAGTGAAAAAGTAAACACAAGCAAACTCCGCAGTAAGATCTCAAGGGAATGTGACTAATAGAACATTTGGGAATATAATCGTTCCTATTTTTTCTTTCCAACCCTCATTTCATTTGATCGGATGCTTGATCATCCAATGTGCTACCTTTCGTTTTTGTTTTAACTTTTTTCTTTTCTTGAAGAAGTCTTTTTCTTGTGATTAGGCGCCAAAGAATTTTAACACTATCTGAACAAGGAAGATAGGTTAGTGTTTCAAGCACCCGAGATGTTAACAAGCAACTTTATACCATATTGCATTAAAGCTCTTTTCTAACATGATTAATCATCTGAATTTCCAGATGGGAGCCATATTGTTGATTCAGCGTAGTATACTAAATATTAACCATATTACAGATTGCAATATGATATTACATACTTATATTCTCTTTAATTGTTAATTTTATTTTGATTGTGTAGGAAAATGCGGGTGATGCAAATTGAAATGGTGACCACAATTATGAAGTCAATGATCAAGGCTTTTTGAACAATTGTGATGTTTATTATTCATGCCTTCATGATACTATATGAACACGTTCTTTTTTTTGTAGAGTTCATTACTAATGCACATCTTGAAGCATTGCGTTATTAGAACGCATACTATATATGATATGTCTTTTTCGAAGTCTGTTGTAAGTTTAGCTAATATGTTATTTATGAGCTACTGTAATGCTTTAGATCATTAACATAGGATAATAATGTATATTCTTGAAATAAATTTGATTATAGCATCAACCACAAAATAATGGCTTGTACAAATTATTTTTAAAAATGTTTATAACTTAGAGCACGCTTCAAAAGTGTGCCATATGGACTGTCGAGTCTGTGGCCTATTGATTGTAAAATGGCAGATAAGCTACGCTTCACAAGTGTTGCTCTAACAGCCACGCTTCAAAAGTGTGGCTTATAGGTAACAGAGGCCACACTTTAAAAGTGTAGTTTTAGGCTTGAAAAACGTCGCCATATGAGGTAATACAAAACGTGGCATTTGTACCTAATAGGCCACACTTTTGAAGCGTAGCATCTAAAACAACACTTGAAAAGTGTGGCCTTAGGGAAAAGGTTACGCTCATTTAGGCCACCCCTAGAAAAGCGTTGCCTAATGTTAAAAAGTGTGGTCTTTGATCAAATGCCACACTTTTGATAGTTCAGGCCACACTTTTTGAAAGTGGCGAAAGGCTTAAAATGGTGTAGTGATAGTTGCTGACTTAATGTATCCCATGATCTGAGGGTGAGCTACTAATGAAGAGGAAAGGAAGACGACATTTACCTGAGCTGGGTAATGACGATTTGCTTTATGGATATTGATGCCTAAATTCTTATAAATAGGGATACGAAACCCTTTGCCTTATTCTTTGCAATCTAGATATTGAATCTCCATACCTTCTTTTTCCTTCTTCATTCAGAGTTCTTTTTCCCTTGATCTTACTTCCGTATTTGTGCTTTCACTGATTCTGTTGACTTCTGCTACTCATGACTCTTCTGTGCTTACATCTCCTCTATACATAAACAAAGATGGTCAATGTGTCTTCCAGTTCCAGGGGGTACCTGACCCTGTTCCTTGGCAGTGCGCCTCCTCATGACGATGGGCTTGCCATTGTTGCTGAAGATGAGAGATTTCCTACGGTGGAGGAAATAATCCCCCGTAGTGAGAAGGCTAGATTTGACTTTTCAAAGATGCCCAAGGACGACCCTGAGGTCTCGGAGTTGTTGATGAAAGAGGTGGGCCTTGCCGAACTTAGGGATAAATTCAAAATTCCTGCCCACATAGATCTAGTTCCAGCCGGGCGCAACGTGGTGCAAATACACCGCCCTGGATACTGCGCTTTTTACGCGTACCCTATATATACAGTGTAATTTTCGACGAGTTGACCACCCTTACGGATATGTACCTTCGCCCCTAGTTTCCGGGCACTCATTCCTTGTACCTAGGGAACTGATTCATAAGGAAGGGGATCTTCACCAGAAAAGGAGTTTACGGCCAGTTCCCATATAAAAACTACTTAATCATAGTTAATTAAGATATATTCTTGTATTATTAAATTATTTAACTATAATAAGTTGATATGATTTTGGTGTAAATATGTATTTCTTCATCGTATAGCTTCTGAAGTAATAGTATTTTTTTGAGGCTGTGCGAACGTAACGGATAGATTGCTAATAAAGATGCTCTTGAAGTTTTAGATCGAGTCACAAATTCAAATGTAAACATTAAATAAGCTTTAAGAAGTCGTGTATTCACAAATTGATTTAGAAGAATAAATTAATATTAGGGAAGAAATGGATAAACTATGATTAGCAATTGGCTGATCTTCTAATTGACAAATATAGACACTAAAAAATACGGTAAGAATTTATTTCCATCAAGCGTTTACAAGATTTATGAATAGCATTTGTATATAGGCTTATTTTACTTAACTACAATTAGTTAATATGCACTCTCATCTTATTAAATGTCTTAACCATGATAATCTGATATGATTTATAAACACTTGATAATTTGCGAGAATGAAATTGAAAGTCTAATGTTCTAATAATTTATAGCAAGAAGGGAAAACAAGTACAGGAAAAAAAAATATTGCACCTGATATTTAGACCAAGCAAATAAATATGGTATATGTATCTTGCATATAAATTTTCATCACTTAATTATGATTGTTTTTACACTTTTATTTGTGATTCTTATAATTAAATTGTTTGATTTGGTATAAACTTCAAATACAGTTAAATAAAATAATAATTACAATACCTATACAATAAATAAACGACTACTACTAATATGCTTCAATCTCAAACAAGTTAGAATTAATCATAAATTTTTAGATGATATCGCTTCATTAAACCTCATCTCAGGCTAATACAATACAAAATAAAAAATAGAAAAGCCAAAAGTTAAAACCTCACTCTCTGTCTTTGTTCTGCACATCTGCAACTGCAAGTGATTTTGAATTTAAATTACTGCTTATATACATTCCTACAACTTTTATGTAAAATATATATAATTAATGATTGTAGCAGGCTAGGAGGCATGTTTCCGACATTTTTACATTTTAATAATTGCTCTCTTTTGCTGGCACTTGTCAGGCATTTAAGTTCTTATGTAAAGATTATTCCAGAGAGACAGGAAACTTCCTTATGCTTTTTCTAAAATTCATTATTATTATTATTATTATTGTTATTGTTATTATTATTAGGCAACCCTGCTATAGAGATGTTAACAACAATAATAACATATTCAGTGTAATACTATAATTCCACAAGTGAGGTAGATGAGGGTAATGTGTACGCAGATCTTATCCTTACCTTGTGAAGATAGAAAAGCTATTTCCGATAGACCCTCGGCTCAAGGAAAGCATAATTACAACAATTTAGAAAAAGGAATACGATAGTAAAGAAGCCATGAAAAAGGAAGCATTAACAACAGCCTAAGTTGCTCCGACACGGCAATTTAGGTGTCGCACCCGTGTCGACACGACACTAGTATGGGTGTGGGTATGGGATCCGTACCGGATCTGCTCAAATAATTTTGGATACTTTGACCACGACAGACGAAAAAATTCTAGACGAGATACAATTTGATTCCCGAAATCAAAAAAAAGACTAGAGTAAATTTGAAGAAAATAACATACTTTATCTAGGAAATCAAACCTTTATTTATCTAGAACTTCAGAATAAAAAAGAAAATCCATACTTTACAAGCTATACGTAAGTATTCCACAAAATTTCTCATAATTTAGAGATATTTTTATATTTTTAGCCGGATCCCTACCCGTATCCGTACTAGGATCCCTATCCCCCAATCTTAGAATTTACATCTCGAAGGATCCGACCTCTAGATCCGTACACGTATCGGACACCCGCACTCATGTCCAAGCAACTTAGACAACAGCAAGATAATAAGAAAATCGAAGCAGAAGAAATATCAGGTATTAATAGAAATCTAATAATAGGGAAATACAAGAATAATACTAGTACTACTGATAAGAAAAAAAAATACACTCAGACTACCTACTAATCTTCTACCCTAATTTTCGACATCCACACACTTCCTATTGAGATGTTAATATTACCATATTGTTCTGAGCTCAAAATCTTAAACAAATTAGTTTCCATGTCTTTATAAAAACAGGAAAAAGAGGATATTTCAGGCAATTACCACTCGCCATCCATTTGTTCACATTTCTAATACTCCTTCATTTTATGCGTTCCAATTCATATGGCAATATTTGACTAAATTCATAATTTACCATGTCTAATTAATTGAAGTCGTAATTTACATGTTAATTTCACTTCTATATTTATGATTGTGGAAGAAAATATTGAAGTAATAGTTGAAAACTTTATTCACATCAAAGTTAACAATTTGAATAGTTTAATGGATTTGAATTCTAAAAAGTTGTGAAATTATATTTAGAAATAAGTCATATAAATCACAAAGGAAGAAGTAGCAGATAGTCTCAAATATCTCCAAATCTTCTTTCTTTCAAGTAATTTTTTTCACTTTTACTTTGGCATAAATAAAAGGGTGATATTTATCAAGGTAATATAAAGTACAAATTACATTGTTGTAGCCAATTGATAAACTATTTCAATGTCACAAAATGGCAATAATAACCTATGAACTCGGTCTATTGCCATGTACCTGGATTTAGTTTCTATTAAAATGGATTAACCACAAGCTAAAATACAGATTGCCAAGTTTACTCTTGCTACTTGAAGAATATCTATCTAATTTACAATAAACAGAATTTGATTCACCTAAAAAGAGCTGAAAGCGTCCGTTCGCTAGCTTTCCGTTTGCCCTTCTCAGCTGAAGCCAAATTCTTCCCCTGAGAATTGTGATTTTTACTATCAAACTTCTCATTTACTTCTTCAATACTATGTTCATGCAAGGAATCATGCTTCTTTGTGTACTTGTGATCTTTAATAGCCACATCTTTCATCAAAAGATTCAAATGGTTAATAGATGTCTTCTGTGAATTCACATCATCCTTTTTCTCCTTTCCTGTTGCATCACAACAGTGTAGTTTCACCTCTTCCAGCAGCATCCTTATTTCATCCTTAAACAACTGTGTACGCGTACCCTTAATTTTCTTCTTAGTTACAGTATCCCCTCTATCCAGTTCTTGACTAAGAAAATCTGTATCATCAATCAAATCTTGCTTCTTGAGAGCCATCTCCTCAGAGCGCTCAGCAGAAACGATCTTCTGCTTCTTGGTTATTGCCTCCACTAAATCACTGCATCCCTTCTGATTTAACTTTTGCTTCTCAATTCTGTTGTGTTGCAATTCATAATTTTCATCAAGATCACTATCTTCTTCAGACACATGCTCTGGCTTCATTAGCTCCACATTTCCATGTAAAGTCTCCTGTTGACCATCACCTTCAAGCAGGACATGTTTCTCCGTTTCGATCACTTCAACACCTGTGGAGACTCCAGGAACTATGGTATCAAGGATGATTTTGCCGAGAAGGAACCTTGTCTCACGCACGTGTCCTTTCCCAAGAGAATCGTAATCTATCTTGAAATTCTTCTTACTGGTTTTGAAAGATGTAACATCTTTGACCAGAATGTCAAACATAAGCTCGACATCTTTGCCCATTCTCATTGACACAAAGACCTGCAAACCAGACATCCAAAAACTCATTAAGCTAACAAAAGAGCAATTACCATTCTTGTAGCCGATTAAACACTTTTCAAGTAAGAGGACACGAGAATTAAAGTCTACTGGATCTGGTTCTCCTTTTTCTTCCCATTTTGTATTCAAATCAAGAAAAATCATGACTATATATACATATATAGGATTTACTATATGGACAAGCTGAGCTGGTTTCCCAATGAATTTATTAGGTCCGTTTATGATGGAGAGGCAAGCTATAGCATTTATTCCAAGTGAACTAAGTCTTAAGTTTCCACAAAAGGTAGATGCAAGATACCATGTTGTTTACGAAGTAAATGAACACCGTTACATCAGGTTCAGAGAAACAGGGGATAATCACCTCCTTGTGAGTATAATGAGCTACGCTCTCAAGGTTAGGAAATCGTTGATGCATGCCTTTAAATAAAGAGCTATTTCAAAATGTACTTAATCCTTTCCTGTCCATAGCACGCACTGCAAAAAGGTTTAGAAAGAGTCTTTGTCTTGTTGTATGAAGCAATTAAGTAATTCAAGGCAAGTATTACGAAATGGTTGACTTTTTCTCTAGGGAAATCATCTACCTCCACCTCTAGACCCTACAATGTCGGTCCTATCGTTTCATAATGACTAGGTTACCACAGATTAACAAAAAGACTTGACCAAGAGATTATAAGTCATAGATATTCAAGTCATTCACCCATTCCCTGCTGATAATGGAAACCAACAGGAAACATTGTTTCGCAAACACAGGCATTCTTAGAAACTGGAGCGTTCTCCCCTCCACATTTTATATGACAAGGCTGCTACTTGAGAGACAACTGGACTAACTCTCTGATCAAAAGCTGATTTAATCATTTATCAACAGAAAATTCCAGATGGAATTATATATCAGACATTTTTCACATATTACTATTGAAAGAGGATTAACGCAGCTTCTACTTTCAGATAGAAAATTAGCCTATTTGACTCTTGGATGAACAGCATGAACTAGCTGGGAACTCTCATAAAAGTCAAGCATAACCGCATAGCGTGCTCAAATAAAGTGAAATGACAAGACTGACAAACCAGCTTGGTGTAAGCAACAGTTAGATGTAAAAATCAAAGTACGTTTACCCACCAAACCAGAGCATGGGGCTCCTGGGAACTTGGACATTGCTTCCAGGAGGCTGTCCCCGTCAGTTAAAATGTTTATAGATTTTTGGACTTGCACTGCCAGCTGTGCAAGTCTTTCTGCAAGTTCATCATCTGAAATGGAGACTTGAGAATCAGAGACTTCAGGTGCATACATAGCTGCAGCTTCAGAATGCTTCTCTGCAAATTTAACACCTTCCTTCCAATTTCCGTGATACAATACAGAAGCAAAAGTCAGGATGACAAGTGCATGTTGAGGATGAGTGATCAATGCCAGATGAAACGCCAAGAGTGCAACCCTGTCATGCACATCATTGAAAAGAAAACATTCGTCAAGTATCAAAGTCATAACAAGCCAGTTCTCACAACACTTGTGCAGGTTAACAATTCATCTAATAGACGACTGTCAAAAAAGTGATAGTAAAGTGATCAAAAGAGTAGTAAAATCCACTACTGCGACAGTAGGCAGCCAGACTATGAGCTGCAACATCTGCTGTGAAATAGAGTTAGAAACATGACTCCGAAGAATTTGCATGCAGACTGCAGCATATGAGAAAAATTGAACTATGGGATACTCAAGAGTAAACGTGTCAAACAACGAATCTACCATGATGAACATGCAGCATGTAGAAATTTCTTCAAATCTGTAAATGTTTAAAATGCCTCTAATTTGCAATTTAAAAAACAAATAATGAAGGAGCGACATAGTGATGATGCCAACTTAGGCTTTTAAAGTCGGGAAGGATGCTTCTAATGGCAGTGTCCAGAAATTAAAATCAAAATATGACAAAGACAGAGGAAGATGCTTGTTTTTTCTGTTCACAGTGCTGCATTACCTCCTCACTATGGAAATTCAGTAGTAGAAGAAGCTTCTATGACTCCTTTACAGCATTTAATATTGTTGTCCTGTGGAGACCTTCTAATACCCTTCTCTCTTACCTTTTTGGTGTTAGCTTCTTCTTTTTTTTTTTGTGGTTTAGGATGTCTTGTTTAAGCTTTCACGTGGCTAATGCCATTTGTTATTTACATGGATCAGGCGAAATTCAAAGTAGTTCCTACGGTTAGGGAGCTTACACTTGTCCTCCCTTTGCGAAATTCAAAGTAGAAGAAGCTTCTATGACTCCTTTACAGCATTTAATATTGTTGTCCTGTGGAGACCTTCTAATACCCTTCTCTCTTACCTTTTTGGTGTTAGCTTCTTCTTTTTTTTTTTTTGTGGTTTAGGATGTCTTGTTTAAGCTTTCACGTGGCTAATGCCATTTGTTATTTACATGGATCAGGCGAAATTCAAAGTAGTTCCTACGGTTAGGGAGCTTACACTTGTCCTCCCTTTGCCAAGGAATAGCCATATAATTTCAGTGACTCGATGATTAGGATTGAAAACTTGTTTAGTTCTTTTTTTTTCATCGGAACTTGTTTAGTTCAAAGCATACAAAGATTAAGTATGACTACTCGTTTAGTTCGAAGCATACATAACAATCAAAAGAGAAGACTGCAAGGTCCACTCTTAGCTTAACAGGAGCAGGGTTTCAGCTTAGTCAATTTCAGAAATTCTTCCTATCCACATCAGCACTTGAGACCAAGCTAACATAATAGCTCTGTTATACTGCTGCAAGGTACTATGATAGAGTTAATGGACCTTCTAATTAGACAAGTCTAGAGAGCAACATATATCAAATTACAGCTCTGAAAGCAGCAGTAGATGCAATAATATCCAAAGATGAAGACCATCTCTCTCAGGCCTCAGGGAGGAAGTGTCAGTAAAAGGACAGAGAGGGGTCCTAGAAGCAAAAGCCTCGTGGAGATAAAAGAATTAGGGGTGGCAAATGGGCGGGTCAAGATGGGTTAGGTCAATAAATGGGTCATTGTCCAACCCAGCCCAAAGCGAACTTGGGCTAAGACGGGCTGGTCAAGATGGGCTAAAAAATGGGTCATAGCCCAACCCGTCCAACTTGACCCATGTTTTAGAACCATGCTCATCTTGCATAAACAAAGCCTTTTACCTTAAAATGTGTAAGTTGAAAAAAAAAATTAGGGAGGGTAGGGGTGGGTGGGTGGGGGGTTTGGGCGGGTGAATGATGCAGAAAAATAAAAAAAACTAGAAAATTAAAAATTA